>NW_020450715.1:715576-743625 GCF_003343035.1 Apteryx rowi
GGGAGGGAGCCGGTTCCCTTCCCCAGGGCGCCGCTCGCCCGGGAGTAGGGGGTGATCTGCGAGCAGCGCTCCCGTCTGACGGGAAAGCCGCTCATCCCCCAAAAAATTTAACGTGGGTTTTTTTATGTCTATATATTACACAGTCATAAAGCACACGCGGTTTGAAAACGCTAAAAAGACGGAAATAATTTTCAAGTGCTTTCTAGAAGCACTGCCAAGCTTTTCAAGTTGGGCACCTTTAGCTCACAATTGTTGTGCCAGTGCAGGTGAAATCTAAAGATGGAACCATATGAGAAGTTGCCATATGAGATGTTGACCTGCTTTTTTTTTTTTTTTCCCCAAAATCAGGTCTAGAGGAATTCAAATTTAAAAATGCTGCAAATGGAAAGGAGATCGAATTAGAGTATTTTAATAAAAGATGGAAAAAATTGGAATATATTAATTGTGGGAACAAAAAATTGATATATTTTCCTAAAGCTATTTCCTATTTCATTATATTCTTCCAGACTTCAGCTAGCAGGAAGAAAAATGAACACAAAGACAGAGAAACTATATTTTTCTACTTTTTTCCAAAGAGCCTCCTGTATTCCTTGGTTAGGAGTTCTAATTTTTGTAAAGATTTACAACATTACAGGTGTTACTTTATTAATTGAATCAGTACTAGATTAGGCATTTTATCTGGTGATTACTGAGTAGTTCAGTAAGCAAAACAGCCCACTGGGCAGAGCCCAGCTCCCAGAGATCCTTGGTCCCAGCCACGTGCAGTGAACGTTCGGATAGAGGTTCCTGCGCAGCTTCTCCCTGTCCCACTGACACTGTGAAGCCTCAATTGCTCAGTGCAGCCTGAAACAGGTCACAGAAACCTGTTGAGGTTATATTTTCCTGTGGCGGCTTTGGTAATGAAAAAGTATAATTTACAATATACATGTAACTCACTTAACTCTTGTATTTAGGCGGCATTTTAGAAAGTTCCCCTCCTTTTTCCCAATCATTCAGTCTGAAAATTTCTTCCTGCGTGGGCCTGAAGAGTACTGCTCATCTTCACAGTAGTCCACCCGCCGCCGTCCTCTCCAACCGTGGGTGTCCCCAACCACTGATCAGTGATCTGAAAGGGATGGACTCTGCAAGTGGCTAGCAGATACTCCATTGCCAGTTCTGAGAGGGCTTTATTATCTCCAGTGTTTGCAATTCCATAAAATACATATATGTCCTCTTAACTCTACTGTTCTCTAGGATCAGGGAAAATGGGAGAATGCTCACTGGCTGTGTCTAAACCAGGGGGCATGGGATAAGGTCTGGGGCATGATCTTACCCACGTTTCTGTCTAGTAGCACGTTCATGTGCTTCCACAAGCCCTCTAGTCTGGACATTTGGACCAGGAAAGCAAGGTGTTCATCTGCCCTGTCATCTAGCTGAAATAGGCCCATGATCACTGTCTTTGTAGTTTTTGCATTGATTAAAAAAAAAAAAAAAAAAGATGAACCAATTGTATTCCTCTGTAGCTTGCCTTCAAACCCAGTTGTGAATTACCACGAGTAGCAAATTCAGAATGCTTTGACTATTTCAGTATTTGCTGAATGCCATCGAATTACATGTTACATATATGTTTTAATTTAGGGAGGACTCCAACATTCATTGTGCAATCTGCCTCCTACAATGGGTTCTCAATCCTGATTAGGACTTTTAAATAGTGTAATGTAAATATCAACTTACAATAAAACTCAGAGAAATATAATTTTCCTGTAGGAAAGTGAAAAGACAGATGAGAAATTATCTTCTTCTGTTGCTCTCTGAAAAGCCACCCAAAAAAGTGGAAGAAAAGCCTCTCCATGTAGTATGGTATTTGATCCTCAGTATAACACACACTGATTCCCAAGGTGGACTACCCAGTTGAGCCACGAAGTACTTCCAGACTTTTATATTCCAGCCATATAGAGAGCGTTTGTTAGAAGTGAATCTGAGGCAAAGTAGTTACATGCAAACAAAGAACTGCTTAGCTAAAGCAGGCCATTTAAATACTGGTTTGCATTGCAATATCCGCTATAGAGACACCTGTGGTTGTCACTTGGGGTGCAGAAATAAGCTTTGTGGATGAGGTAGGAGGGGGGAAGGGGATTCAGTAGAAGACAAAGTGTGGGAATTACATATAATGTCAGCAAAATTGAAATGTAGACTTTTTAAAATATGAAAGTGTATAAAATCTCTTGTGTAATAATACATAGTCCATATACTCCTTAAAGACCCGTATTTTATATATTCTGTTGCTGACTCTGGTTTTTGTTCTTTTGCTTGTCCCCAACAGTTTACAGTATGAAGCACTTCACTTGTTAAAAGCTGTCAAGACACTAGCTTGGTTTGTGAACAACGGATTTGGAACGATTGTGTTGACTATCCTGTGCTAAATTAGACTGAATAAAATTGCATTCTGTTATAACAAAGCTGTGTGACTACTGTGGTGTTACTGGGAACTGCCCAATAGTATCTTGTGCTATTTTATGCAATTCATTGCTTTGTTTCTCTTTTTCTGTTAACTTTCCATTTCATTTTATACTTTCACAATCATTCTCCTTTCCAGCATCTTCAAGTCATTTGTGTCAGATATTGCTCTTTATGTTGCTCTTTTAGAGTTGGTTTTTTTCAATTTCCTTGGTTTAATTTGATGGCAACTGTATCCCAAATACTTCTCACTGTGGATTTTCTATTACTGAATTTGTTTACCTCCTTTCATATTACTTCAAAGATTGTTTATCTAACCCCCAATAGCTTTTGTATTATTGCCTTGTCAGTAGAATCTCATCAGCTCCTCGGATGAGATACAGCTAGATTTTAGGTACTCTTCAACTTCAGCCTTATATATTAAGCCTGAACTGTTTTGCAACGACTGGGTCCAGAATAGCCTCTCACCTTCCTCTTCATCCTGTGATACCATTGCTGATAATGTCTCCATCCAGCCTTTGGATTCTTGAACTATGTAAACAAACTCATAGCAATAAGATCTGTCTCAGGCTTAGGGTGACCATTAGAATCGGACTTTCTGAACAGAACAAATGTGTACTGAAGGAATTATCAGCTGCTCTGAATATGTATCAAGTATAGTAGCTCTATCAATTTTTGTGGTCCACCTCACTAACATGCTGATGCACAGTAAAATTGCTGGGTAGGACCAGCATCTCTCTGAAGCAGCCTTGTAAATGAAACACACATTTACCATTAATTTCAAATGAACAAATACCATCCTAGGTTATAATTCTAGACTTTAATACTGTCAGATCACTAAGCTGGATGATCTTGAAAATCAGTCCTAACTCCTGAGCTGTGTTGTCACTGCTCCCTCCAAAAGTCTCTAATTTGGGGGCCATTGTAATCCTGACTGGGGTTTTTTCTCCTATCTTCCTGCCACCACATTTCTCTGAGACCTGTCAAGCATTTTAAGTAGCACGCACTTTCCCACACTTCTCAATGAATGCTGACATACCTAACTTAAAAGGATTACTTTCTGCTGAGAGGAATTGTAATCCTCTTTTCCTGCTCTGCAAATCCTCTAGTAAGTGAAAAAGAAAGGCCAAGATCTGTTCTGCTGTGCAGGGCAAATCACCATCTCAGAAGGCATAGAAGAAAACAACAAATCTAAGATTTACTTGTGGTCACGGTTGTCCAGGAGCTGTGTCCCTGTGTATTAACTCATTGGCATCTTCCATCACTATTTTTGGTGCTTTGATATTTTGTGTTTTAGTTTATAACAGCTATATGAATACATGCTCAGTTGCTACATGAATGGTGCTCAGGACAAAACAATTCTCTCTAAAGTATTTACAAAGAGCTACTGATCGCCTTAACCTGAACACAATTTTTAATATTAACTTATGTATTCTGTTAGCAAACCCTAGAAACGTACTTTTAACATGTTACAAAAAACAGTGGTTTCCAAACTAAGGACAATCTGGACCTTTAGGAGAGATTGCAAAAGGTGGTGTTTAAGACCACAGGTGGCAGAGAAGGTTTGGTTTCTGAGAGCAGGTTGTCAGTGGTAGCTGACACAGGAACACAAGCACAAATGTCCCTACTACCCTGATTCCCACCCACCCACCTCAAAACCTTCCCCTAACTTACAGTGTTTGTTGTAACAAATAGTCTGAGGGTAGGTGAGGCTGAGGACAAAGTTTGTGTGATCTCACTGTACCAACTGCTACTGAAGCCTCAGATTATTTTGTTGCAATAGTAACCTGAACACCGGCTATAGAAAGTCTTCCCATACTCTCCCATAGTTTCCTCAGAGGAGCTACACTAAGGTTTGTAGGGTTTAGGCCAATAAAATTTATGTTGTTGAAATTTTAATTTTCTTGTTTCACACTGCAAACTGCTATTTTGTTTCCAGTCATTCAAAAAGATGAACCAGGATTAGAGTTCTCCTTTCCATTACCCGTATTAGGCAGCAAAGCTGTACTTACAAGGTCGTTGAACACCTGCTTCCATCTTCCTCACAGGAGGTTTTTTCTTTTCTGGAGCACTACTGCTGCAGCAAAAAAGCCACACTTTGAGGAAAATTCCAACTTTCTGAGAACATCTTTGGCATTCTTTTCTTGATCTAATTCTGCAGGTCTCAGTTCAAGGTGAACAGCCATCTATTAGTCCTTTGCTAATTGATCCTAAAATTCCTTGCTGATGTTAGGGGGTGTCATCTGTTAGTTTTTATTAATTTCTAGCTATATTTTAGCCCACTCTGATTGACGGCTGCTTCCAAATTGCCCATGAGGGGTTTGTGCTAGTGCTAGCTAATTCCTCCTTGGGTAAATTCTGCAGCATCAGCAAAGCTGGACCATTTTAGTTGGATATGGGGAGTGCCCTTCTCTCCTCTACTTTCCCAAACATTCATCTGGGACAAATGAGCCTTATTGTTTGAGAGAAATGAGCTTTCCTATCAGAGGAAGTGCTGTTTTGTAGCATGTGAGCTGGGATCATCTGACCTTTCCCCTCTTGGTCTCCATGGATTAAAAAAAGGCTAGGAACACATGGCAATGTCCCATTTTATGATACCCCTATGATCTTTCATCCTTTTAATTTCTTTCTGATGTTGGTTTCTCAGTTCTATATGCTGAAGGTCATCATTTTTAGCAAACTCCAGATTAACCAAAATTTGCCTGGCATACATTTCTTCCAAAAATCTGCTGTGTCCATGCCAATTGCCAGTCCATTTTGACATTTGAAACTGGGAGAGCAACATCCTCTGACTTTCTATACGCAACAAGGTATGAGCAAAAGCACTTTTCTCTCGTATGAACCGTCACCCTTCATCAGCTCCTGGGATGCTTCCGGCCGCTACTTTCACTACTTTTAGCAAGTTCAGTTTCAGTTTCGATTTCAAACATGTTAGTCAATATCTGAGCTTTGCAAGCACTTCTACCACCTGACATAAGAGTTTCCTCAACTCAGTTACATCTTGACACAAGAGCTTTTTCGCTTGGGCTTCTGGATCTCACTTAGAAATCACCTCTATGATTTAAGCAATGAGTTGAAACCACAGGGTTTCACAGATTGCTTCATTTAGAAGGAGAGAAATGAAGATTGGAGCTAGGTATTTCTTTTGTGCATTTCAGTTTACTTACAATGTGCTTAAAGTCCCATCTCTGCAAAAAAGGATGAATTTTTTGCTGGCCAGGTAGTTTAAATTTCAGATGAGGAAGACAGTTTCCCTTAAACTGGTTTTCACGCAGGAAAGTTATCTAAAACACGCAAGCAGTAATGTAATGTTACAAATGACACTGCACATTGAATTATATGTAATAAACAAGTATATCATTGATGTCTGGATCCACAATGGTAGAGGAGGCAAAGTGAAATGCACTGCGAGATAAAAGTTGCAGATTTTGCCTTCCTGTGACAGAGCATAGTACCATCTGGATTCTCAATAAATTCCAAAGTATGTAATGTCTTATTGCTTTGCACAGCCATCAAACTGAAGGTGGAGATTAACTTATTACCAGGAGTTGCTAACAGTGAGCCAGTTACTAAATCTATGCATCAAGAGGCAAAGGAGCCAACATAACTTGCCATAGTACACTAAAATGTAGCTTACGAGTGGATTCAACAAAATGCAAACTGAATCTAGAAAATCAAGCCACAGCAGTATAGATTCTGGGGGTGAAGAAAACTGGGAGATGAAAGAGCATGAGCAGCCTTTGCATCTCCTCCTCTCTGGCAGCCAAGGTGACACATTTCTTGGAATATCTAAGCCTTAGAACACAAGCCTAGTTCTGACCACACCACTGCATTTCCACCTTGATATGGCAGCCAGCTGGAAACTCAGACTAGAGGCTGCACTAATCTATCTCTGAAGGGACTGCATGAGATCGGTGGTTACATTCAGCTTCCCCTTGCCAGCAGACAAGAAGGATGACCAACATACTGACAATGTGCAATACTACCCCATGGGCCACTGCACTCTACTATTCCAGATCTCAAATTGTCTAGATAATGCATTGCTTTTGCCCATTTGTATCTGTGCTTTATTTTCTGACAGCTGGGCCATGCCTCAATAAATGCTTGTGGGGCGTTCTCTTAGAGAAATCATCATTTTATTAATGGCTTACATTTAATCCTACCAACTGGAAATAAGATGACTATACTTGGTAGTAAGAAACTCTGGCCCTCACCCAGCTTTCCAAATGCTTCTTAAATTAGTTTACATGGAGCACAAAAATGGTACTTGGGCTAAAACATCTTCTCCTCTTCGCTCAATCTTGTGGGATACCATTGTTTCCCTAGTTCTGCTGGATGTAGTCGAAATTCTAGAGGTGCATTCATGGCCTGCTGGCACTGGCCTATGAAAGCAGCATAGCTGACACTTTCCCCTTTTCTTCTCATAGGCTGAGCAGGATCATCGAGTGACATTCTGTCAGCACCACACATCTGCTCAGAGTATCATAAAACCTTCAGCTGGATGTCTACATTTCAAGCCAATCTTCATGCTCCAAAGAATTAGACAATAGAAAAATACCAGCATCCAAAGAAGCCAAATCTCAGGTATTATTTCCTGGCACTTTGAAGCTGCCCATGGGTAAGTGTCCATAAACTTCTCTCAGTCCTCCACTAACACCTGTACAACAACTGAGTGAGGTTCTTTCCTGTTAACGTACTCCAGAGGGAAGCAGATAATGGGCTCACGTGTGCCCTCTGTGGCCCCATTGCAGCTTACTGAAAGCCTGCAATTATTTTGGGAATGCTGCCCATCTTTCGCCACCTGCAAATGAACCAAAGCAATAACTCCTCTGAACAAGCATCCATCACTATAGATTCAGTAGGTGACATGCCAATTGCAAACCAATTAGCCAGGGATCTCTAATAATCTGGGCAGACACCATCCACTTCTGGCCCTTTGCATCTGAGTATGTGTAACCGTGTGGGCCAAAACAAGCTCCTCACACAGCTCCAGAAGTATCATCTACTTCATGCAAAATGTCTAGGCCCACTGCCAGGCATCTCATGTCTGTTTGAGAGTATGGTCTATGACTTTGGCCTGAGGGGCCTTCCTGACAGCAAGAAGTGTTGCCTACTTCTTCAGGAAGCAAGAAGTATTGCCTATTTCCTTACTCCCTCCGGAAGCATCAGACTGCTGACTTTAGAGGTGGCCAGGATCCTGTGGAAAGATGTGTGCATGCTTTCTCTGACCAAAAGCAGGGAGTGCAGTAGGATTCTCCACCTTGTCTTTGTGTTAGTTTTCTGTCATAAAGCGTAAAACCAAGCTCCTCATAATCTGTTGTATTTTAAAAATATTTTCTTGCACAAGTCAGTATAGCACTATGGGTCAAGGAAGTCATGAAAGTAAAAATACAATCTAGTGTAGCAACAGCTCCACTCCTTTCTTTTGTGTTTATGTATTGATAACTAGAATTATCCTCTCCATTGTATCAGTGCAAAGACTCTTTGGATCAAACCTTATCCTTAGTAAATGAAAACACTTAATCCATTAGTCCAAAGACTTATGGATATATCTATTACAGGGATATAGGTTTATACTACCATGCAATTAGGAAAGCACTCTATATTTAAAAGTCTTTATGTCATTTGCTAAGATCTCTCTCTTTTTTTTTTTTTTTTTTTTAGTTTTTGTAGAAGTGAACTCATTAGAAATAGAGCTTACTCCACACTCCAGAGGATGGTAAAGTAGTAATTAAGTGAGCTGTACACACACCTCACCTGACCTTACTAGAAATATAGTCCAAAGGAGGCTAAGGGAAAGGCTATGTCCCCCACAAACAGCCAGAAGCTCCTGCATGTTGCTTGGGGGTCCAGCTTTTATTTCAGGATTTCCTATGCTATTTTAGCTCGCATCACCTCTTGTACCTCTCATTGAGTAGTTGTGTCACCCATTTTTGGAGAAAATAATATATTTCCTTCTCAGTAGATGCAAAAATCAGGAACTAGGAACAAGGCAGATTCAGACATTTGAGAGGAGTCATGGCCTCATACATGCTCCCAAACCACAAAGATTTCCCCCATAGGAGCAAGGCAAGGATGCACAGGACAGGGGAAGCCTTTTGATACTGCCAGTCTTTTCCCAACATTAATAACAGTTGTCTTCAGTGATCCCTCTCCCATACACACCCACATTTCACTGAATGCATTTTTGAGCAACTCGTAAGGCAGAGGTACTGGCTGAGTCTAGTATACAGAGGACCAGACGGGAAGGAAAACAGTCTGAGGGAAACTAAAACACAATCAAAAAGCAGAAGAGAACAGTTATGTATCCTTGGTTGCTGGCTTGTACTTTGCCTGCATATTGCATGTATCTATTTAGTTAGAGAGCTCCCCATGACAGGGACAACACCTTCTACATGTTTAAACAGAGCCTAACAAGGTAATGCCTCAAGGCATTCTGGCAACACAGTTAAAAACCATACATATAAGCTGATTGACAAAATGTGGAGAGATAGATCACTGTGCTTAAATTTCTCTCAGGATGTTCTTATTACAAAAGTGTCAAAGCCGTTGCTGAATCCCCTAAGTCCCTCAGGACAGAAGGTGATCCCTTTACTAACATAATACAGCCAACAAGAGCCTGGAATTTTTCCACAGGGATGAAAGCTGTTAAAAGGGTGGTGGTGCCTTGCTTGGCTGACCTCTGCGACAGGCTCTACACCTACTCTGCTCAAGGAAAGTGAGGATCTAGGTGATGGCTCAGGAACAAGCACATCTGTGGTCCTCGTCAAACCCAAACACTTGGCTGACTTCAAATATATATCCTCAAATATTTCCTCCCTGGGAAACAGGCAGAAACTCAAGAAAATGAATGACTGACTCTTTCCTCATAGTCACATAGAGAATGCAAGAATGAGAACAGGTTTGTGTGAATGCTATCTCTCTGCCTTACCCCCCTTTTCTTAGGCAGCACTGAGCGGATTGCAGTTTGGTTTACCCTCATCTATGCAGCTGGCAGGGCAGTATCTTCTCAGGATGTGAAGAAAGTGGACTGGCTTGGCCTAGGTGTTTTTTCCTTCCTCTCTCTACTCACCAGCATCTCCCTGGGAGTAACACTTCAGCCCAGTGCCCCCTTCCCTCCTTCTGTCCTGGGTTCCTGGCAAAAATTCTCCTTTTATAATCAGGATGGTAACTGATATGGGTTGACTGGAAAAGTGGGACTTTGGCAGACCAAGAAGAAGCTGAGTTCTCACATCCCAGCAAAGAGGAGGTGGTGACAGCCACAGCAGAAGTGACACATCTCCTCAAACATGGCTCAGCACCAGCAAAAGTGTTTTGAGGAAGCTTGAGTTTTTCAGAAGTGTTCTGAGCTGCTTTTGAGGACCGCAGTAACTAATGGGGTTTTCCTAGCTCATAGGAGAGCCAAGATTCATTGCCTGACAGGAAGAAGATTCCTTCAAGATAACTGTGTGATGGGGCAACCATCACTAATGCATACATCTTGCCTCCAGTCTTTGCAGTGGTAAGATATGTTTACAGTAAAGCTTGTTGAATAGTGAGGGCACAAGATGGTCCCCAACAGCAAAGCTATGTCATGTCTACATAAGGAGTGAGGTCACTCAGCACAGTCCGAAGCAGCACAAATCCCAGGTCTGCTGGAGCTGAAGAGCCAGGCTGTGTGTGTACAACCTGCCTACTGAAGAGAAGCCACAGATACTTCTAACAGGAGGACACTGAGTAGATTAGGAGTCATTAAGATTTGTAATGGCCTAAACAGAAGTGTGGTACTAAAAATAAAGTTTCACTGTTATTTTTACAGAGGTCCTTGAAAAATCTATTTGATTCTCCATCTGTTAGACTCACATATTCTAACCGCCAGTCCCATCTACCTCCTGCCTATTTCTGCCTCAGTTTCACTAGTTACTTAAAGGGTACCACTTCTTTTCAGAAAGCATAAGGTTTTATGTGCTTTTGATAACCCAGAAGAAAGGATGACACACTGTAATCAGTTGCTGCATCTTCCAAGGGATGAACATTTTGTAGGCTGTTCCCCTGGCAGGAGGTTAGGAATGAGGAATACCTTTCAGGCTCTTATTCGCATGCTGTGTCTCCTGCATTATTGCCACACAAATCTTTCACTGGAAAAAAACAGATCAATCACCCTGAAACCAGTTCTATACCTGAACTTTACACTGAACGTGGGATATAGAGAAATGTGTTCAAAACCTGTTGGCCTGTTCAGTCTAGTAGGCCGATCTTGAGCTGAACAAATAAAACACATTTTTTAAAAAAGCCATGTGCTTCCTGCAGAATACAGCTTTGTTTGCCATCGTTGTTTGGCAAATACGAAAGGGCTTATCTCTCCTTACCAGAAACTATTGCTGCTATAGAAGAGCTCCAGAAACTTGTCAGTCTTTACTAGGAGAAAAATATTGGTTTAACAACCCTTGCCAGGAAATTATCTGAACCTTCAGAAAGAGAGAAGGTCTAAAAATTAGCTCACTGGGCCATGCCATTCTTTGCTGATTTTTAGTGTTCAGTTCAAATTCAAGGATCTTATCAGGTGTATTTTCAAAAGCAAACCATGGTAACCTTTAGCATTAGACCATTTCCATATTAGATATTTCTTAGTTAGCTACAAAATTAGCACTTACCCCTCCAGTGCAAAATATGACATATTTTGTTTGACTAATTTGTAATTAAAATTAAAGCAAGTGTGTCTTGTTTCTAGCAGATGGAGGCAAAGGCATAGCTTTGACCCTAGTTACAGTTTTGTTTAACCCCCTCCAGAGAAACATAGTTACTGTGCATTAATATACAGCCTTTCACCACCAGACCTGTTAGTGTACATTATGGACTAATAATACTAATTATATTGTCAAACAATTCAAACTGCGTAACAATACAACCTCCTCTGAAATGAGAAGCGCTATAGGTAATGAAACCTACTTTCGTTATACAGCCAGCTCAAACCTCTTTTTGAGCAATCTGATGTTAAATAAATAATGGACCTGATTGCCCCCTCCTCCAGGAAAAACCATGGGAGGGAGCAGAGTGGAAGGAAATCTCCAGGAAGTTTTCCTTGTCAAGATTGTGCCTAGGCTTTTTCTTGTGGGTGAGGTTGCTTATTCCCCACACTGCCCTCTCTTCCCATGCATGTGAATGGGGGTGTAAAAAGACAACCCATGTGGAGGAGATTTTTGTGAGGGCCTGAGGCAGGGAAGGAGAGGAAAGATGTGCTGTCTCTGGCACATTGCGGCCACTCAGGCCACCCCAAGTGACCACTGCACTTGTGGTTCCCAGGATACACAGAAAGAATAAGTTACCACAACAACAGCATTTCTCTCCAGGGCCATGGGGCCTGAAGGATGAGCAGAGCTTCCTCTTGGCTCCGGGGCCATGGCCCAAGCTATGTGGTAGGACACATACCCTATTTTGACTTGAATGAGCATTAATGACCTAAACATTTCCAGAGCGCAATATTACAGGTCTCTATGCCACCAATGAACTCAATATACCTAGATGATTCATGCTTCTCACTATCACTTTTTGTGAAGTTAATCTCTCCTTGAAAACAAGACTGGAAGGAGCTTAATATGGAGAGCTGTGAAGTAGGAGAAGCTCAAAGCCTCCTCCAATTTGGGTACTGTAGAAGCTGGAGGAATCTGGTAGATGTTTTCCTAACCTGAAGTGTGTGCTTGTGCAGGATTAGTACTACGAGCAGAACACCCAGGGCACAGTGCAGCACGGGCTGCCGATGAGGGGGTTGGTTTGAGGGGCTTTGTTGATAGTTGTTCATTTCCAACCTTTCGTTCAAAAGTTGTTTCCCCACAGGTGAGACGCTGCAATAGTTATAGTCCATGTCAGCTGCCATAAATCTTCGCCATTTGTGGGGCTGACTCTGCCCTGGACTGGGGTGGGAGCACACACAAGATCATTAATGTGGCTGCTAGGATGACAACCTTCAGCAGTGATGCAATAACAAACACAACACAAAGAGAAAATAATGTCTTAAGTTGCTTCTGCTGTTTCGGACATCTCCGTGTGATTGAGGACACTACTGGAAAGCAGATACTTGCAAAGAAAGATGGAGGTATCAGGAGAACATCATGGGGTGGGAGACAATCCATTAGACCTCTTCACACATTATAGACTGACCTATGCCAGATGTAAACATGCTCTTCTAGTCAAAGCCATGTGTGGGAGAGAAAAAGAAGATGAGTTATGGTATAAAAAAGGGAAGATTCAACTACTTTTTTCACAGGCATTCCTTGACCTTGACTCTTTTTCCCTATGAAATTTCTCTGAGGTACATCCAGGTAAAACTTGCCCTCACCATGCAAGATGAAGCTGAAATTTTCTGGCACCTGCCTTTGGTGTTTGCCCCACCACTTCAGTGTTCAGACTCACAACCAAAAAAAAAAAAAAAAAGTTTCCCGTTAGATTCCCGAGGAGAAAAACGGCAAGCCAGATAGCCGGATTTTCCTTGGTGAAGTGCTGCTTGCTGCTTACGCTGGGCGAGGAGCAGTGCGCAGATGTCCTTCCCCTGCAAGAGCAGTCGCAGGGCGCTCGGCGTCCCCGGAGCGCGGAGAGGCGGCAGCTCCCCTCTGCCCGCTCGCGCCGCCGGCCCCGGGACGCCGCCGCGCCTCCCTCCTGGGCTGCTCCGCGCTGCAATGCTGCCATCTCCTGGGCGAAATCCGAAGAGCAAGGTCTGGCCCAAATTTTTCTGACAGTTTGATAGAAAAGTAAGCCAGAGATTTCCCTCTCTGGCATCGCTAACACTGCACTTGGATTCAAAATGTTGAGTTGAGGGAGAGGCCAAAGGACTTGGTGCATACATATAAGCGCCGTGCACATAAGGGCTTGGTGCATACATGTGAGTGCCCTGCATATACCATCCTAGGAAACACTGTATCCTGGTGACTATAGAAATGGCAATGTACACAGCTTGGGGAGCTGCATGGAAAATGCCAAGGCAGCTCCTGGGGGCAAGCAGACTACATTTGCCAGGACTATATTGGGACTTTCATGAGGAAACTGTGATTTTGAGAAGCTCAGCTGAAAAATCTCCACAACTGAAATCCTGACTCACACTTGTGTAACTCCTTGGATTTTGCTAGAATGGGTCCTGTGTGAGTGAGAGGAGAGCTAGGTCCAGAGCAGACACCTGGAGCTGAATTTATCATGCAGAAAAACCTGGCTAAGTCACCCTGGCTAATGCTCAGAGCTTTGCATACACGGAGAATAGGTCTATTGTACCTGGCCACCAGTCCCTGGATCACTTCTCCCCCTTCTCTGAGTTATATGTTGCCATAGTAATACTGCTTCAGGAAAAAATTTATAAGACTTGACGTAACAGTGAAACTAGGTAAACTTTCATTCTGTTCTTCAGAGCTCTAAGCAGGTGGAAATGCTCACTACTAAGGCAAGAAAATAACCGGAATCTAAAGCATTTCTAAGAAAAAAATAAAAACCCTAGAAAATTTAAGAGACCTATTAGTTCATTCTATCCACCCCCTGACAGTCAGAGAAACATTGAACAACAATTCATCCTGTAGCACACTGCACTGTACAGTAAGGGCCCAAATTCTCCTCCTACTTATATTGGTATAAATGAAGAAGCCAGCAGAGTTACACAGGTATAAAACTGCCATTATCAGTTCCTAGGTCTTTTTAAATATTACTGAAACCTACTGCTGATTACTTCTTTGTTTGCCTGTTAGAATTGATTGTTAAAAAGGCACATGCATTTATCCACAGCACACTGTACCTTGTGAAGGGGTTCTTTTATTTGCTTTGATTTTTCTTTTTACTTTTATTATTTCTTTGAAGAAATGCAGGATTATTATCTCAAATCTAGCCAGCTGGCCTGCTGGGGCTCCCTTTGCTACATCAGGGGTTTCTCTTTTTTCTAATCCTCTCTTTATGGATAATCCTTCTCTACCTTCTAATGACTCTTGGCAAAGGAGAGTATTCTGTTATTACTACCTGTTGTTTAGAAATTCATTTTATTTGGTGTAGGTGTTGCTAATTGTTTGCTAATGAAAACCTTATTACAATCAATGCAGGTCAGGATTATGCTGGTCTTTGTGGCAATTAACCCTTTCATACTATCTATTATTATTTAAATTTCCCTATGCACTTCTCAGATTTTAAATATCAAGCGTAATTCTACATTTTGGGGCCTAAGATAGAGGGTTCTGTGCACTTCCACAAAGCACTGGGTACATTTAATACCCATTAATTTAAAAAAGGCAAAAGTCAGCATTTTGTAATCTGCAAAATGTTTGTACATGCAAATGCAGTAATGTCTAAGGTAAGCCCAAGAGCAAAATGTTTAGGACAAATCTGCATCTTCAGAGAAGAAATGAAGATCATTCTGTTTTGCAGAAATGTGGATACTATTCAGGCAGGGAAGACTATATGCTCTTAAGCACTCTTTGGCCAATGTTTCTGCATTTAGGTATATTATTTGTATTCCACTATATTGTATATGCTATCTAGACACAAAATGTATCCTCTGTACACCCAGAATAAAGAATAAGCCCTGCCTAGAAGAACTTATCTTTTAAAATGACTAAGGAAGATCAACAACACTAAGAAGACAAAGAGAACGGCTACACAACATGATAAAAATCAAAGCTTGTCGGCTGCAGGTTGTCCCCCTTCATTTCATTTCCTCCGAATGACCTGATATCACAGGAGCTTCCCTACATCCACACCATGGAAATGAATAAGGGGTTCAGGCAGGTGAACTCCCCCAGCACATGCACAGCCTGCACAGTGGGGTCCCAGAGTCTTAAGGAAAGTACCAAGACCTGCTGAAGGAAAGTCAGATGCAGGACACATCTCCTCAGGCAGACGTGCCCAAGAAGCAATCCAACTGCAGCCTTTGCTCCCCTGAGTTCATGCTCATGAGAGTGGAGTTTTGCCTCTACTTCCGAACTTCTGGAAGAAGGATGAAGCTCCTTCTACATGAGGAGAAGCTGCAGATGAAGCTTACATGAAGAACACTCCTGTGCCACCTTCTCTCTTCCTTTCCTTATGAATGGAGAATTGGGGTTATTTCACTTGTGGTGGATATCCCCTCTGCATGCAGAAACTTTGTATGAATCAAAGTACATAGCAGTGTGCTCTTCTGGAAGAGTCACAGCCAGAAGTCCCAGCACTTCAGCATGGAAAACCCATCAGACTCTTGCTGATGAGAGATTCATAAATCTGACCTCTCGCTCTGCCGAGGGCAGTCACAGCTTATCTGTGGCTGCAAGTCACTCCCATACTGGCAGTCTCAGGGCCTCTGTGAATTAATTTTACCTTGAAATAGGTTTGCTTTTAAAATCCTGAGCCTGAATATCTTTGTACTCCAGAGTGTCTCAGATTTGTATAACAGGGCGCAGAACAGTCTTTAACTGAATGCTTTACATGGCATATACTGTATTAGCTGTGATGAAGAATTCTACACTGTAAAAGACCAAAGTAAAACCAGAAATGCTACCATTGTTGATGGAGGTAACGACTCTAACAAGCAAGGAAGAAATTAATACTGAAAAAAGAAAAGGAGAAAAAGGATCATATCTTAAAGGCCTACATAGCTTTTGTTTGTTTGTTTCAGTATTGTCCTGGTTGCTGAATACTAATGTGCTTTCACTAACTCTTTTTCATCAGAGTCTAGACCTTGCTGAGTTCCTTTGACAGCTGACTCTATAAGGCCAAAGCATTACAGTACATCACTAGCATGTTATTCAGCTGATCCCTCCATAATAAAAATATAAATGTCTTTCTTTATTATTTTCTCCTGTCTTCATTGCCAATTCTGCAGGATGCCAGAGAACAGTGCTACTGTGTGTGACTGATGGCACCCCACCAGTCTTGTGTAACCATATTATTCATTTGCTCATTTAGGCTCAAAGCTAAAACAGGTTGGCTCTGGCTTTTCAAAGCTGGCTTCAGCAAAGGCTCCTTTTTTTGAGCAACTCAGTGAGAAAAGGGGGAAAAAAAGAAGGCTAGGAAAACTGGGGCAAACTAAGTATAAAACTGAGTAGCCAGGGCTGCTGTTAGCTTGCACGGGTTGCCTTTCTGGTAACTCTATAGGGGAATGAGGGAGTGAGAAAATGAGGAAACTTGGATACTGCAACAGACCTGAGCTTCTCCCATGGCCATTTGGGTGACATTCCCCATCCTCTCCCGTACAGCCCATACTTCTTTGGCTCAGATAGAGGCTATCTAAATGCATGGTAGCAAATCAGGTCTGGCACCAGCCAAGCTGCATGTTCTCCGTGTTGATCCCAGGCAGCAAGCCCGTCTCAGAAGCAGGAGTGCGAAGCAGAGACAGCCACATGGCCCCAGGCCTGGCTGGCACTGCAGCTGAGCCGAGCCACCCTGCCAGGCTGAAGGTAGCACTGGCAAGGCTTCTTACCTTAGGCTCAATGCCAGGCACTGTAGGTGACTGCTTAAAGGGCTGCTGGCTTCAGCAACAGCACCGTGGCATTGGTGCAGCACTCTCAGACATAAGCTAATATGACAGGCTGGACCCAAGTGGGATTGCCTAGAGCAATCTTGAACGTCTCTGCACCCGTGACATAGGTTATCAACAAACCAGACAGTCTGCCACAGATGATGAAGAACCGAACTCCTACATGTTGGGCCATTCACCTTGCCCTGTAAGTCTACAGATGCTTGCTGGCATAGCGCAGTGTTAATTCAGCTGAATGCTGAAATGGTTCAGTAATGAACTAGGGCCAGGCAGGACTTTCATAGACCCAAGCAGTACAGGCATAAGATACAGAGCATGATGTGCTGATACTAGGGAGATCTTGGAGGAGACATGAAGAACAAGAGGTGTGTTGGCCCACAGGCCATGATGGTAGAAAAATCAGTCATTCTGAATATAAAATACAACAGATTCAGTTTAGATAATTTTTGCAGAAGAGGGCTCCAAATGGTATGCCACTGTCAATTAAAAGGGTTAAAAATATAGGATGAGATGCCTGTTAGCACAAATCCAACACACTTGTTTGGAGTCAGAAGGGCTTTCAAAATCTGTGCAGAAGTTTTCCTTCATCTCTTTCTCCTCTTCATTCACCATTTTCAAATCATCTCTCTCATTCTTTTGTCCATTCAGATCTTCATTACTGGGGCTAGATTCTTTTCCTGCCTTCAAGCTCATCTCAGCAGTTTCAGCTTTGGAAACCAGATAGCAACTGCTGCTGCCTGTATGCCCTAAACAAACAAGCAGCAGAGGAGACTAGACAAACCTCCTGATTCTGTCCAACTACCCTAAAAACAGAATGCTTTTAAAGAGTGGGGGCAGTGAATCTTTACCATGGACAGACAAGTCCAAGCTCTTGTTGCACAATTCTTTCCCTACACACTTTTTATCTCTAGAGAAAAATTATAATATTCTGATTTGAGGTAAGGGCTGGGTATTTGCTCTCCTGGCCTTGGATGCTCAAAGGAAGAAAAAACACCTCCAGCACTCAGACAGACCTGGAGGGGTGAACATTCGACCAATGTAAGAATGGCGAACTGCTGACTTCCATGCTAGTGTGAAGAAAGTCAGGCAAACTGACTTTGGAGAAAGTAGGAGGGCACAGCTGGCTCTCCATACATAACAAGAAATTTGGGCACCAAGCGTGTAAGTCCAGGGAACATGTGTTGAACTGAACTGAGACACATGACCAGTGAAATCCATGAAAGCACAACCCATGTTGCTTGGCATTGCCTATAGTTTGCCCTTTATAGGTTCTTATGAAGATCCATTAAGCCCTTACCTAAGCACATTTCTGCGAAGTAGTAAGCAACGTTACAGATTTTTGTCACATGCATTTACTTGGTCTCTTTTACCTCTCTCAAGAGCTTTGTAGCACAACATTTTGGGATGGCCCTTATGAGGTTCTTCTATAGTTTTGCACCTACAGCTGCCCCAGTCTCTCTACCAAGGACTCATTAAATTGTCTGCCTTGATGATCACCTATTTTTTCAAGTCTCTACATTTTCTTAACCATTTGGTCATATTGTAACACTGTGGGATTAGGTGGAAGAGGACTGTCTATATTTTGAGGTCTGTTGCAATAACCAGTTTAATCTTGTATACTCTGGAGGAACTATCCTAATTCATGAAACACTGCATTTTTCCTTGAGTTCATCTGGCTTCAACCTTGCTTCAGTCTTGCTGACTTGTCACTTATTTATTTGTTCTCATGAAGATCAGTGCAGTTTTTTTCTTACAGTGCAAGACTTTCAATATATTTCAGTATCGGTCTCAGTGGGTTTTTCACCTTGGGTGCAAAATCAAGCACACATGAAATGAAGCTGGAGATGCATTCTTAAGCCATGGTTTCCAGCAACTTTGGCTAGACATATGGAGACAAAAAAACTGACAGTAGTGGCACAGGAAATAAAATGTAGCTAATTTAAAATATCTTTTTAATCACATAGCTGACTTTCCGACATTAACACAAAGGCTTCAGAATGGGGAGGTTTTGTTTCCCACAATAGTAATCTTTTTGCTATTAAATGCTTTTTTTCCCCTTCTCTGCTTCTGGACTAAATGAATGATATGGAGACACATGACTGGCTTGGTGAAATCAGACACTTAGCAACACTAAGACCAGATGCCCATGCAATAGAATGCCAAAGAAAAATGCTGCCATCCTCCATGGCTGGGAAAAATGGCTGGATCAAATGACTCCATGGCAACCTGGTCCGTAGGAACTGCGGGGGCACAATCACAGTCCACAGAGCGCTGCAGCCAATCGAGAGAGCTACTGTCTATCACCCAGCCATTACTCTTGCAAAAGTGCTGTAGACTTTTTGTGAGCGTGCTTGCAAAGAGTACACTTTTTGTGTGCTTGCACCATTTAACTGACTGCGACAATCAGCCTATAATATGCTGCTTGCTGTCCTACTGGTGATAGCAAAGAGGTTGTATTCTGTGGCTTTTACCTGTTTTGTTAATTCTTATTTCTTCTTTGTGAGGATTTCAGTGTTTACACCCTAACAGAAATCTACTTCATGAAGTGGCTCAATAGTTTAATGTGATTGCACTGCAAACCACTTATTTAAATAAAAAATGAAATTTCCAGCCTTCATTTCTGGGGGAAGAGCTGGAAACGGTGACTAAATTAAACCTACATTTTCAAAGCAGAAAGCAAATATAAAAACTCAAAAGATATTTTGTTTCTGAATCCATAACTTTTAAGCCAATTTCATTATTTTTGGTGGCTAAGAAATGGTTTTTGAATGTTTGATGACAAAATTGTTATTCAGAGCTTCACTTAGTGAAAAGAGAAATTGTCATATTGCTAAGGAGTGATACTTAGCAGTCACTGAAGAGTGAGAGTAACCCCTCTGAATGGATGTTGTGGTTAGCCCCTTTAAGTCATGTGATTCACAGGCCCATCTATTCTATAGGGTAACTAGACTTGAAGCATTGAATAAACAGCCATTTCATAGAAATCTTTGTCACTGATGCCCTTGGTTGATCTGAATCATAATCCACTGGGAAAGAGGTAGTCTGCATTTTTGCATGAATTTTGCATCAGTGTGTTTAAATGGTTAAGTAATTCTTCCAAGAACACATGTTGGTTAAGGAGTCAAGGCAGCAGTGTGACCTTTAATCTTCCATTTTCTGCTAGGTGAGAGGAAAAAGGGCTATGTGATTCATGCACTTTGGCACTGAGGGCATCTGGATTGAATTTCCAGGATCTGCTAGAGATTGGTGAGCAAATCACTGTAGGAAAATCTATGTAGAAAATTCTTCCCGACTTCACAATTCTTCTGACTTCTTATAATCTATGCTAAGAAGTAACTAGGTGGCTCAGTTATACTTGGGAACACTGTGGGAGCTAATGAGAAAAAGGCCTGGGCTATAACTGGCAGGAATCGAAACTGGAAAAGAGGTCAAAGCAGCAATTGTATTTGGAGCTGCCTACTACATGGAAATGATACTGGATTCTGACGGTCGGGCCTCAGACACCTCAGGAAAGCTGTGAAGAGGCCACATTGCTGCAAGCTCTCATTTGTACAAACACTAGAATGTCACTTATTAAACTGTGAGGAGAAACCTAAACTGCAGCTGAGCAGAGTTACAATGGCTGATTATAATACAGAGCAAAGTATTTCTAGCAATAAAAGCCCGAAGCATATTAATTCATTCAGTTAGTTGCATTGTGTGTAATTCTTGCTTACACTTGCTGTCATGCAATCAAGTAAAAATTTACAATCTTATTGATGTGAGAAGATATTTTTATATATACTACTTTGTTAGCCATTTTGCTTCCTAATAATTAATCAAATCCCCAAAGAAGTATCTTGTTGGGGAGTATGGATTTATTTGTGTTATTAAGCTATTGTAGCAGAGCATTTCTGTGTGGTAACAGCTCTGCTACAATATGGCCCTCTTGTTTTATGACAAGTTACAATTTTCTTGTAATGTTAGTTGCAATTCATCTCAATAATTATGCTAAATTAAGTACTCATGTACATATAGAAATAAACATTAAAATACATTAAAATAAAGTGAGAAACATAATTTAATCTCTCTGAATCTAAATAGAGCAGGGGTTGCTTAACAGTCCTTAATCATCTAAGCCTAACTAAAGAGCTGGGGTTTTGGGTCTCTAGGGGGACTATGGGTCTGGGAAGGACTTTGTCTGCCACCTTCCAGCAGAACTTCAGCCCCTGCCTTTGATGTGCTCAAGCTCTGTCACTATCCAAGCCTGGTTTTCTGGCCCCTCATCTCCCCTTGGATGGCTGTGCCAGAGCCTCGCTACTCTGATGGCTGGAAATCTCCTTGACTTCAAGGCAGCTTTGAGATAGGCTAGCAGCAAGGCATTTCTCAGCCAAGGACATGGCTCATCCAGAAGCTGGGAGATATTATGGTCACGTCTCTGGCTTGAGAGAGGCTGGCTTATCTTCCTTTGCTTCTTTATAGAAGTCAATGTTGGGAAAAGAGCCTCAGTGCTACTGCTGGTGACCCTCTCAGTGAGGCCTCATCCCAGGGGGCTGCTATGGCTCTGGTCCAGCTCAGCCAGGCCTTGCTAGGCTGGGCAACTGGGACTTGTGACAAACTATTCGGAAAAGCAGTGGCAGTGCAAGGTACTGACCTCAGTTTCTCAGTGGACTCTCAAGTCCTCAGCCACAAGCCCATCCTCAGCTACCAGACTATTTCCACTTAGAAAGAGCTCTTGGGGAACACTGCTGGTACTGCATGGGTGAGAGGGGATAAAGAGAACCACAGTGGCTGTATGTTTAGCCCCACACATATATCTTTTGTCCCTGGTACAGAAAGTTTATTGCAGAGGGAAGGCAATGTTGTGCTTACTTTTGGTCAGCAGAGATGCGAGTGGAGTTCTGTTACTGGGACTGTCTAGAAAAATACAAAATACTATGCCCAGTCGAGGGTTACGTTTTTGTTCATCATGTAGAGGCACTATAAAGCACAGATGTTTTGTGCTTACTCTCCCAACCTGCACAGTCCTGCCACACCTCTTACAGCTGACATCCCACAGGAGTGGAGGGACTTGCAAGGCAATGGACCTTGTGTCAGACTTGCAATTAGTAATTACTGCCACTGGGGTAGTACTAAGGGCTGCTAATGGCAGGTCGGTGCCACCACACTATGCTGTCTCCAAAGGCACAGCATGAAGGATGTCTCAGGGAGTCTATAACACCGGCATACGTTCAGAAGCAGAGAGCATGGGCAAGCCCAACAAGGCACCAGCTGTGTGCCCATGTCCTTGGGAGGCTTAGGCACAGAGTGTCTCTCACCCCTCTACCCCCTCCTTTGGGGACACAGCAATACACAGTGAAAGCTATGGGACTGGGAAAAGGGTGGGGAGGAACACAGGAAGGAAGCAGGAGGAAGAATATGCTATCCTATTGCTTTGAAAAGTTGCTTAGCCATCAAAATAGGCAAAATAGGAACTATTAAAAAAACCCCTAAAGGTAGTTACTGAATCTATTGTTAAGTCCTTTGTAAATAGGGTGTATGCTGCTATTCTTTTTCTTTTTTTCCCCTTTTTCATTACTGTTGAAGAGACTTGTTTAAAAAAAAAACTTTCAGAGAGGATTGTGTTCAGGATGGCACCTCTTTAAACATCCATCATCCAGAACACCTCAGCTGAGGGTTAGGACCTCTCTAACCATGCACATTATTTGGAAGGCTCCATCTTAACCCCTAGAGAATGAAGATTATAATGGAAATGTGTCACAGACCCTCACCTGCAGTAGGTCTGCTGTGAGCCATTCTAATAAACAGCATGTTTTTTTCCTCTCTCCTTTGAAAAGAGTAGAGGTTTCCCTAGAAACCATTTTTCTGGTAAATAAAGTCACTGTTCATAGTTAGATTTGCCTAATACTGCTGAAAATGCTTTAATGGCCTTAAAACATAATGACAGGTTACATACTTCTGACTGTCACTATGGAAAGCAAATGGTGACATGAAGGAAATAAGACAAACACCACTGGAAACACATAATACTTGGAGATAAGAATTCTTCCAAGATCTCTTGCTTCATGCAGGTTTACATCTTCAGAATCACCCAGGTGGCATTACCTCTGTCCCTAGCATTAGCTACATGTAGTAACTGCTTGGTCACTAGTCACAGCAAAGCTACGTAGACCCATAGCTACAATGGCTATGGTTTACTTCCCATTTCTCTCACAGAAGAGTGTAGAGCAGAGCATGATATGATGCTCTTTTCACAAGACAATAGGCTCTTCTATCTGTAATAATAAACTGACATGTCATTGCTGTCATCCCTGATGAAGTAGGGACTTCCAGATAGAAGGTGTTTTATTGTCATTCACTTTTCCAAAAAAAATCTAGAGCCAAATATCTCTCTGAAACAGCTCCTCCTCTTTGTCTCACTGAAGTGAAACAAGTGTTTTCTTCCCACAATTGCTTCCCTGGAAGCCAAGCCACCCCCTCAGATGCGAAATGCTCTATGCTGCACAGAGCATATAAACGTATTTTTTATGGATATGTACTCAGATTTTTTCTCTTTTGAGTTGAAAAGTCTTTGCTGTGGCTAAAACACATCGCCTCTTTATTTATTACAGCAATTATGTCATTTTGATATCTTTTTGTCATCTAGGAACATAAACAGCACCAAAGATAAAGCCTTGGATGATGTCATGGCCATGAGTGAATACACTGTTTGAAGTTACCTACTTCATGAATCTGAATTTGAGCTGCCTTATCTGCTTTATTCATCATCACTCACCAAGAAGAGACCAGCAGGTGTGCTCAGCATCTGGGAATCCTTGCTTGCTACCTGTTTTTTGCTGTAAATCCATTTTCTGTATGATCTAAAAAAAAAAAAAAAAAAATTTAAGAAATAGAGGAGGGAATTGAGGAGGGGAGAAATAGAGGAGATGACTGAGGAGGGAAGATTCTTCTCAGGAGTAAAAAACAGCAGAGTTAGAACAAGGAAAGGTTCACAGATGAACTTTCTGATTCAGTTTTCCCTCTTAAATTCTCTTTCCCTGGAGGAAAAACACTTAATCACACTCTGTGCTCTGCCCATAAAATGAATCCCAAAGTGATCAAAGCAGATATAAAAAAGTGGCTTTGATACATGTAATAAACCAGCTTGAAGAGGTTGTTTGATTTCTTTTTAGCGTGCCATGGGATAGTGCTAGGGAGTCATTCTCACCACTCAGTAGATCACCTCTCCCTGCCCCCCCCCCCAACATCTGTATGTACACTAAGGAGTAGTTAACAGCCCGGTAGGCAGGGCACTCTCCAAGGACATGAAGTACAATGGGTGAGGTCCCTATATGGAACAAGACAGAGCAGGGATTCTGAGCTGGGTTGGGTGTCCCTTAGTCACAGAGCTATTGCTCTTCTGAGGTGGGTGTCTCTTTATTTTCCCTTCAAGCCATACCCATATTCAGGAATACTTTTGCAGTGAAAGCAGTGCAGCAATCCTGCCATATTCTGACAGTTTGGTATTCTCTGGTGAAAATGAATACTGCTTAATTAGCTCCCAAGCACTCTAGTCAGTACCAACAAAATGCTATTCAAAACAGGAGGATCTTTTGAACTGACAAACTCGTATTTGGAGCCAGGCTTTGTCATGAAGTATGAAGAGGTCTCTGCACACACACCTTTGCCTACCTGTCTACCAACCACATTCAATTGCAATTAGCATTAGTTTAATTAGGTTGAAAGTCAGACTGATGCAAAGGCATACCCAGAGCAAAATTCAATTTTCTTTCATTGCCACTCAGGAGTTTCAGATGTATGAGGAGCTTTGACTGATACCAGTTGAGGCAATGGCTTAATGTACTGCGTTATTTATTTATTTACTCCACCCACCCTTCTCACCTTTTTTGGCTGTTTACTTAGGTAAAGGCATAATCTTAATTAAGGCTGAATTAGGGGCAGAATGGATTCCTGCAGGCTATTACACAGTTTGTGATATAAAGCAGCAAATAAACAAGCATGCTGCACACTATGTCTGTAATTACTGTGCTCAGCTGTAGAGCATAGGTGAAAGACTTTGCCTTCCCCACGCCTATTCTCTGCAGCGTCCCTACTTTTCCTGATGTGCTGTAACTCAGGATCTAGGAACCCTTCCAGTGTCCAGCTTCAGGCTGAGGTGGGTGAGGAGGACAGCGGTGAGGAACAGGACATAAGGAGAAGGTTTGACACCTCCATTTTGCTTTCTCATCTGACACACTTATCCCTTGGGGCATGAGTCTTCAAGCACGGGGTCACTGGCTGGCAGAAGGGAGTGTAGGGGAGTCTCACATGTAGTGCCTGGGACATGACAAGTCTGCAGACTAGCGCCATGGCCCCTCAGCCCACCACACTGATATGCTGTCAGTGAGCATCTCAGGGCTTCTTTTACTTTATATCATGTGATGAGCCATTCCTGACTGTTCCAAGGCTTGTCTTTCATTTAAAAGACCACCATTTTGGGGAGATATTATTCATGTTGCAGATGAAGGTGGAGGAAGGAACAGCTTCTAGATCAGCTAATCACTTTCCTTTCTCTAGAGCCATTTTTTGCCTTTGGCAGGGCGGTCTGAGCTTCCAGAGCAGACAGCATGGCTCACCTGTGGATCAGCAAGCACTGCCTTTTCTTTTTGCTGCTTCAACTGGGATAAAGACCTGCCTGAATAGACTTCTAGGCATCCACAGTGTGGTCTCATCTTCTCATTTCGCAAAGGACGGGTGATTCATCTCATGGGATTCAGTGAACATAACTCCTGCTGGAAGATCTTTCTCCCTGATGACCATGCTGAGTGGGATATGGGCTGGTGCCAACTGCAAACTGCTAGCCAGCTGGGACGATGACCCAGCCTGGCCTACAAGGAGACCATATGGCAGGAGAACATATGGCAGCTGTAGGTCCATGAACCACATGTCATTGTTCAGGGTGTCCCTTAGAAGTGTAGGCTCACGTACAAATACAAATGGCACAGCTGCTTTTCCTCCTGAAAAGATGGCAACTGTTTTGCTTTTGCAGCTTGTACACGCATTCAGAGATGCTGTAAGACCAACACTCACTCCCTGCCTGAAATTTTTTTTTTCTCACTTGTTTGCCACATAGCGTATCTGTGGGAAACATTGTAATTGCTGGTTTGATCCTGACTGTTTTGAGTGGGACATATACCACACACATTTCAGCTGTAAAACAGTGTCTTGTGTCAAAATTCATGTACTGCATAGATTAAGACAACTGTTTGCAGGGATATGTTGCTTTATAAATAGCAACATAGCTAGTTATAAAAGTATCATTGTCTTAGAGCAAGTAGGTAAGCTATTTTCAGGCTTTTTGAATTTTATTTTCGAGACTGACCCTATTTACCACTGGTGCTTCACATTCAAGAATTCCTAACCAAGTTCTTAAATAAGTAATTTTTATTTGCTGAGGTTGGTTATTTTGTTTTCCAAACTGAATTTTGACTGAAAATTGAAGCCGTCTTCATCTTATAGGTGTTCAGCAAAAAGGAACTCTGAAATATTTTGAATCAGTTGTGTTTGGATTTCTGAGAAATTAAATTATTTGCTTTCAGAACTAATTAAATATAGAAGCTGAAGCTGAATTAAAGGATCTATTGTCCTTTAAAAATTTCTGTTACTGTCAACACTGTCCTGAAATACTCTGTACTTCCTAAATGCAGCTTGTGTACTGGAAAGTGTGTCAGTATCCATAAATCTGTATGTCTCTTGAGAAGTTTAAAATGTGTTTCAAATGCAAATTAAAACAAACAAAACCATTAGGTCATGAGTTTTTGTTGACGAGACAGTTGCGGATTATTTTGATCTTTGGAGGCCAGGTGTAGTCTCTCTCCAAATAATAAACGACATATTGAGCTGCACACTAGTAGCTAAACCACCAAACACGGTTATGCTTCACCAATCCTAAATATAGTAAACTGATTATTTCCAACATATTTGGAACTGGTGATTGTTCAGTGCACATGAGATACTGAAGATTACTAATTTTTTTGCAATTTTCTCATTTCTTCAAGCTTTGTTTGATTATGTTCATTCCTAGTGCTTGTTGATGCACAATATAGTGAAATGCCAAAAATGGGTGTCCAAATGCTTTTTCAAATACTGCAATTAATCCTACATTCACACCAAATGTAGTTGGTGTGCCATCTGTTACAACACATATAGTGTTTGATTTGTCAGTATCAGTTTCAGACCATCATTTGCTGTATTGCTTCACAGACATCTTTACCCTTTGTTGTCCTCAGAAGTTTTAGCAACTTTACTAATTCTTCAGTGCCAGTTTTAGATGTTTTCACCTGAATGAATAGAAGACAACTTACTTTTAAGTTATTTTATAGATGATTTCTAATTCATCAGTAATGCCTAATTCTTCTTCCTGCTGCATAACATATATTTGACACATTATCTAATTTTTTCTTTTGCTGTCGAAGTGTCCCGGTAATGAATTCACACAAAGTACAGTGTTTCCTTTATGTAATCACTATCAGATATGGTTTTCCATAGGAAGCAATGCAGCCTGCCAGTTAATAGCTTCCTAAAACAATACTGTTGCTATTGCAAACCTCCACCATTGATATAGTGTTGTGGTATAGTATAACTAAATATTTTTAATTCATGTAACAGATTAGCTCATTTGTTTTTCTTCTTCCATTCTGCCATCTAAAGTGGAGATTTAAAAAAATAAATAAAAAAGAGGGAAGGCAGTTAAGCCCAGTATTTAAACTGGAGTTCTCACTAACAAAATTCATATTATCCACCTAACTTCACATATTCTTACCAACCCCTACATCATGCTTTTTTGCCTCTAGATCTCAAAACACTTCAGAGAAGAGAGGGGTATCATCATTATTTTCACAAGCACTATCATATGACAGTGAAACAACCAGGACTGCTAGAAGGCTGGTGGTGTTGCCCGTAAAGAAACACATAACTACGAAAGCAGTTATATGCGGTGCTTTATTCAGGGCCCGGGGTCTCAGGGACTCATGTCCAAAGCTGAGAATCCCAAYCCCCGTTTACCTTGGTTACATATTTATAGTGTTTGGTTATATAACWTCATTTCCATACAATCAACATAGTTGCTAAGTTAGATATTTGATTAATAGTGTTTGGTTATATAACACTATTTTAATACAATCAACAGAGTTGCTATAGTATT
>NW_020450716.1:0-120313 GCF_003343035.1 Apteryx rowi
TGGAGAAGAGAAGGCTGAGAGGAGATCTTATCAGTGTGTACCAAGTATCTTAAGGGAGGGTGTCAAGAGGATGGAGCCAGACTCTTCTCAGTGGTGCCCAGTGACAGGAGAAGAAGCAACAGGCACAAACTGAAACACAGACAATTCCATCTGAACATGAGGAGAAACTTCTTCACTGTGAGGGTGACAGAGCACTGGACCAGGTTGCCCAGAGAGGTTGTGGAGTCTCCTTCTCTGGAGATATTCAAAACCCGCCTGGATGTGATCCTGTGCAACGTGCTCTAGGTGACCCTGCTTGAGCAGGGGGGTTGGACTTAGATGATCTCCAGAGGTCCCTTCCAACCTCAGTGATTCTGTGATTCTGTGTTTGTTTCCAGTGTTCTAGGACAGATTTTAAGGTCCCAATCATGCAACAAGCCTAAATGGCATGGATGAAGCATTGGGCTTTGCTGCTGAACTGGGGCCTCAGGATATATCTGCAGTGCAGTCCCTGCTGTGGCAGTAGCTTGTGCAGGCATTCCCCWGCTAGTTTTTAACTAGCTGGTTTGAACCTGGCTAGTAGTAAAACATCAACAGCCTGGAAGTTCACAGCAGGTGCAAAACCTGCCTGACAAGTGAGAGCTCTGGCAGAGGGTGGTAATGGCTTAACCTGAGATAACGGAGGATGTCCCCAGATGTTGTGCCAGAGGTCAGCCTCAGGGCCTGCATCAGAGGTCTGAGCTGCCCACCAGGCAGCTCTGCAATCACTGCAGTTGACAGCAGGGTGTGTTAACACAAATATTCACTGGTCCCCATAACATCTCAGGCTCGGTTGTACCCAATTGTCAATTAAAGAATTGAATATTTAGTCAAGTGGTTAGTCTGGGCTAAGCACTGTCAGCTGCATTTCCCTCCATCAGCATTTAATGCAGCTCAGTCTGGGGGTTTTGTGGATTCTCCTGTGAAGGTACCTCAATCTCTTCACTGACCCACTGGAGCCCCAAGCACCTGACCCATATTGGATCCTGTTCCTGGGACCATCTGCCTAACACCCTACCAGACCAGAGTTGGAGGCAACTTCACAGCTGCAGCGAAAATCTTAGAAAGGTCATCTCCCATGTGACTCAAAAGCGATGTATGTTTTTAAGTGCAATTTTTAAAGTAAACTCACCATTCTGAGACGTTCACACTCTCACAGCTTTGACAAAGTCACAAACAGCAATATAACTTGTTAGTAAAGCTGTCTGCTAAGGGTTGTGGTGTTCCTTATACTCTGCAAAAGCTGAAAATATAGTCCCTGCCCTGAGGCACAGGATCAGAGAAACCAAAAGCATTTATGCAACTCAAGAGTAAGAGATAACTTAGCAGCAATATATCAGGGCTTTATTTCTCATACTATGTATTGATTATTAACTTACTTCTTGCATGCATTGCAGATTTTCTGCCTATTTTATATTGAAGTTACAGATCCAGTGAAACTATTTCATTCCTATCGCTTGAAAAATCATAAGCAGTACTACAGTAAGTAGGCAGTCAGCTAATCTGGGAGAAATTCATATCTGCTTCAAGAATTAGTCAAAGGCATCCAACCTACTTAGTCCCGCTAAAGGCTTAAAACAGATTGAAATGGGGAAATTGGTGCTGAGTCTTAACTCGTTCTGTGTGTTTGGGTTAAYTTATACCCAGGAATATCTAAAGGAGTGGTTCTTCTCAGATTATCTCTTACAGAGACACTTCCTTCAACACATGACAAGAATTCCCATACAGCTGGTCTTGAAACAAGACAAGCAGGCCACACTCATGGGAATCAATATCAGAGGATGTATGCACACCTTTAATTGCTTAATGAGGAGGATCTGAAGGGTCCCTCAAAGAGGAAGATAACAAAGTGCTAGAAAGATATATATGGCTTTTGGCTCTCTTGCCACCTGTATTTGAGAGGGCAAACCAGAAGCAGCAAGAGGATGAATTGAGCCTCAGGCAGATGAATTGTCCTGGCAGAAGGCCAGGGTAGACAGACCCAATTTAATGCATTAAGAGAAAAAAAAAAGACACATGAAAATATTCTCCAACTGGTCGCAAGCCAGTTTCCTCAATTAATAATATATAAGTAATATAAAATGAAAGGCTGGGCAGTATARTGATACAGACAGCAGTGGCTGTCTAAAGCTCTGCCAGTCATCAACCAGCAACAGCAACATTTTAGATACCACCTTCAGTCCAAAAAATCAGTCAGCTTTGGAGAAGTCAGTCAATTAGCCTTGCAACAGTCCCAGGGCATAGATATTATTTTCATTTGTGTAATCAATGAAAAACTGAGTCACAAAGGGCAGAAAAAAAAAAATCACAAGATCTCACAGGTAGTCTGTGTTTGATATGTGTTATCATCTGTCACTTTTCAATAATCTCATTCAAACCCAATGCCATCATTTCCACAGGTATAAGGAGGGGTAACAATACTAATTGGTCTTTAAAGAACATTTCTACACACATGATATACTATATACAAATTTTCAAGGAGATTATTTTGAAATATGTGAAGAGGAGTTCAGTGACCAAATGCCTTCTGTGTATTTAAAAATGATCCCAAATCTATATCAATGTATTGAGTGCATTATTTCTAGGTAAGTTACATGAAGCTTCTGACTTATCTCAAGCTTTACTTGAGTAAGTGTGCAAGGGTAAAATAACCAGCTTGTGTATTCCATAAGCAACCTGAACTTGCATTTCTGTTTGTCATGTACGCAACAGGGAAATATCTTGCAGTAATCAGGTAATAATAATTACAGTTTTAARCAATCTTTTAAATGCCAACTAGGAGCACAATGAGATCAATGCATTTTGCAGCGAAAATGTGCCCTGGCCAGTTTGTTCTTCTATCCACGGAGAATATGAACAGACTATTAGACTTCTGGCAGGACAACTGATGTTACCACAGGGCAGTACAGAGTGGATTAAGGACAGAACTATTTCCAGTTTTAACTCTGGGTCTGAGTCAAGCTCTTCATATTACTTACTATTTTTTTAGCATTTGCTTAGGTTTAATAATACATCTTTAGCTGTTTGGGGGCAAAAAGAAAAATGGACAATTAAATTGAATTTTATTGCTTGAAAATTCTTAGTAATTTTACTTTCTGTTATTTGTAGACACTGCCATATTATTTGAGCCTCTCAGAAACATTAATTCCACCTTCCCGTAGGACTTCAAGGTGAGGCAGTATTGCTCCCTGAGGTGCACACAGAGCCTGAGACTTGTATTTTTGAAAAGTCTCAGCTGTGCTGTGGTGCACTGCTGCAGAAATGTGGGTATTTGAAGTAGGCAACCAAAATCCAAAGCCCCCAGTGTCGGTAACCACGTCAGAAAGAAAAAAAAGTCTGCTGATCAGGCTTGCCACAGATCACAAAGGATGTCTATGGAGCTGTGGGAGCAGAGCACAGATTTTGTGGGTACTGTGCCTTAGGCACAAGTTCAGTCTTTTTCTGGGACGCATCGCAATATAAACCTAACTAAGAAGACTGCTAACAGAAATACCTCAGGCCACCTCTAGAGCTCATTGATAGCTCTACCAGTAGTGTAAATATGCCAGACAGCCTGAGAGGAAATCTGGTCTYGTATACACTCTAAACAGGAAACCAATACAGTGTTAATAACTTAAGCCTAATTCTATTATTCAGTTCACAAAAATGGGCTGCTCTGTTCTACCTTCATCAACAGCTATGTTTTATCTTATTTTGAAAGGGGGAGTATGACTAGAGAGCGAGTAGAATGGAATTATGCCTATGAAAATGGTAACATCTCCATATATATTACCCAGTGGTAAATATATTCTTGCAAATTTACAAGCAAATCTGCTTTTATTTTACAGAGTTTTATTCACCAGATGCTACAGTTCATGCACTATTTGGAATCTGAGTGATCAACTTTCCACTAAACAGCAGCATGGAGTCACTTTAACCTTTAAGCTGAGAATGGCAAATTCCAGTAAACTCACCATTCACAAACTTATCCTTACTTTTCATGGTTGGTGCAGGCACTCCACCTGTTTTCTTGTTTACATGCATGTTCTGTTCAACAAGAATATTTCAAGTGGGTAAACTTCTGTGCAAATTTGCAGCAGAGGAAGATCTCAAGCAGAAGGGAAAAGGCAAAGACACAGTTCCCCAGCATCAAATATGTTAACTGTGTTCCTGACACAGAGGGAGAGAGTCCAAGGCACCTTGCAGGCTTGGCAGATCCCCTCGGGCCAGAGATGCAGAACTCTCTATTCGTGCTAGAAAAGGCCCTTAGGGATGTGCCAAACTGCCATTAACTAATCAGTGAGCATCAAATACAAAATAGCTGCTCTTACTGCCTTCTGTAAGAAATGCCCCAGAGTGATTCTTTCATTTAATTCCTGAGGACTGCTTAGGTGCAGGCAGGGATTTTTAGTGTGTTGTGAATTCCRCTGCCGAACAGAGTAACTATTTTGAAGGCAACTCAGGAATAGCTCTGTGAGGAGGCTCAGGATGCAGACAATACAGCTCCATGTCAGCTGGCAGTCACTCTGACAAGTAGATGGCATGTCAGGAGGAGCCAGGAATTTCTCTCTCTTTCTCCCACAGGCATGCATGCGCATAAAGCCCAACCACCCTTACTCTACAGTGCTAGAAAAACAATACAGTATTTTAAGAGCCCGCAATTGTCTGCTACTGACAGCTCATAGTAGAAAATATTTCTGAAGGAAAGCGAGCATGTTCTTCTAGATAGCACTATGTGCTTGTCAGCTGGGTGAAATGTGTCACTCATATAAGCAGAGATACCAGCCTCTTGAAGTACCACATTAGAACTAAGGCAGAGACAAGAAGAGATCCAAATCCAATTTTGCCCTGAAATACCTAATGATGTTTAGAAGTGCAGCTTCTGCAGCTGAATCAATGGTCATGAAATGCAAATAAAATTGAACTCTAAGCTACAGTCCCCAAAATACCAAGGAGTCTGCTGATTCCAATAAAGTGGACATAAAATACAGCTCATAATTAGTATTATTATTAATACTTGCCATTCTGTTTTGTGTCAGTATTCCAAATTGTTGAAATGAAAGCATCTTGTGCCTGTTGTTACCAGGAAAAGTAATACATACATGCATATGAACAAATAGATACAGATATAGATATACATATATAGATATGCCTGAAGGCCCCCCCCAGCTGTTAGCACAGAACTAGAAGTGGAACTCAAATCCCTCAGACTCGCTGTATCCCAAAGAGTGGCCAGAGAGAACCCTGCACTCCCAAATTTCCCCAGCAAGAGATGTCAAGAAAACCTCAGATCTCTGGGAGTCTTATCTGAAAATGATTCAGCCACTCAGAAAAAGTCCTTAGAAACAAAATGCTACATCCTTATTCTATATCACATTTTGTGTCTCTTCTCCATGAATCTTCTGATGCTTTTCAGATCTTTATCTACTATTTGAAAGAAAAAACAGTGTGTCATATAATCATGCGATTTCTTTCATCCTTTGTCCACCTTCCAGAACACTGTTCCTTCTTTCGGGAGGTAGATCATCTTCATTTATGTTAGTGGCATATGATACTCATAAGGAGATCAGTAATTTGTAGGGTTTTCTGGTGTCTTGTTTTCATAACTATCACTGAAATCCTTTCCAAGCCTGCCACATCAACACAGACCATCTTTTATTAAATGTCATTTGGATTGTGTCATCAACAAGGCGCTTTCATTAATTTGCATTTTAGAGTGAAAGCATGTGTGTGTGCATATTCCTTCTTCCTTCCCCTTGTATTCCTTATAACCTTACAAACTATAGCTTGGTCTGAGAGATTCTCATACTCTCTTACCAAGTACTGCAGTGGAAATGCTGAAGCCCAGACTTCAGATTAGAGATCAGGAAGTGTTTAATGAAATGAGCTAAATCTCATCCAACCTGACAAAGGAGCCAGCAAATGAGAACTGAATCTCTAGTCCCTCAGGCCCATCATTCCTCTTCAAGAATCAATTCTACCTATTTCCCTGCCTCCATAAAGTATGGGCAAACAGGAAACTCTTATGTAGCACCATCAAACACTAGCTAGTTGGAAAATCCACCCATTTTTCTTACCAAACAATTTAATTTTATCCTTTTCTTGCAGAAATGCAAGCTCTTTCCCTTTATCTGATGTAGCCCAGAAGGCATTTTACAAAACATCAGAAGTAACTGGTGACACCAGCTAACTTCCAGCACTATGTTAGGAAGGTCCTCTCCTGAAGTTTCTCCAGAGGTTACTTCAGGTGCTCTGATTTAGGGAGCTCTGGAGGAGATCCTCTCTCTCCACTGTCTGCAGAAAGAAGCTGGGGAGACCAGCACCCCAGCTGATGGTGCCTAGGGCTACACTGTGTATATTCATTTAAACTCTGTTTCCATACTCAGATTACAAGCCCAAGACAATTACCTTCACCGCTGCATGCATAATTCTTAAAAAGGCCACACTTCAGTTGACTGAGCTTAAGGGGAAAAAATAGACCTGCAAAAACAAAGTAGTAGTCCATTACTTTTTATAACATCTGACAGCAATTCCTCCATCTTGAAAATCTGCAGTAAAAGCACATGTGGCAGCAATGTTTCAGATGACGTCCCAAGCAGGCCATTCACTCAAGCAAGCCAAGGTTCAAAGGAATATGCTTCTGTCCTCATACACAGTCAGGTTTAGCTGTAGGTTTGCTTTTGTTTCTGTCACCCTTACAGATAAACATAAATGCTTTTAAAACTCATCTTAGTCTTCCAAATCAATACCAGTGAATTCTGAACACTGTGAACAAACAAAAAACAATTCCCTATAGTTTACTTTTTCATAGGTAGGATATGTAGAGAAGCATGTCTACAAGCTTTCATTGTCCAGTCACTCACTTATTGTGATGGAAAAGGCAGCTACGTAGTGGAAAAATAGCAGAAGAAGGAAACAAAGTAGTTACATCTAATACATTGTTAAGGGTAACTAACTTCCTTTACTAAATTACTTCCAAATCAACTTTAAATAAGAGATTTGGTTCTAAGGACCTTCATTAGGCTCCAACATACAGTTTGTTTTGATGGAATAATAGCAATTGTGTTCTCCATATGCTGGGATTCTCTCATTTTTAAAAACAGTAACAATGACAAAAAAATAATTAAATGTTGAAGCACATCTGACAGAAGGGTGTGCTAAGCCTTGGGACCCACAGCTAGCCCAACATCCCTCATAACCATTTGAACTGTATGCCAGCTTACCTTCAGTAGATGCTCCCTGTGCCTGTTTGTTCAATTAATGACTAAAAAGCCAAATGGAAAGAAAATTATGTTGTTCTAGGAATTATATCATTCTAATAAATGTGTTCTGAGGCAGGACTACAGAGTGCAAGCCAGCTCAGTAACACTCTTGCTGTTCTGATTTTTTATACAATCAGAGAATACCATGGTGTATTGTTGTTATCTTGCTCTACCAAATTACCATCATGTGCCTGTCCTCTTGCTTTAGATACCCACCTCTAGACTAGGTTTTTTGTTCTTGATAAAAGTGTTTAGACCTTTCCTTTGGTAAAGCACATTGGCAATGCTTCCACTGGTGAGCCTCTTCATGGAGCCACTTCTCACTTCATCTCTCTGCCTTTAGATGATGCATGCAAAGGATGTGTCAGTCCCAAAGGATGCAGAATATCCTGGACATCAGTGAGCATATTTGGATCAGCAAAGAGAAAGGGGGAAATGAAGGCCTCACAGACACTTCGGCAGCTGGTCAGGAAAGCTGTTGGCTTCTACCCATCATTTTAGTTGCCTGTAGACCAAAGAACCAGAGGAGTGAAAGGGAAGGCTAGGAGGGAAATTTTGAGTGTTGCAGAAAACTTATAGGAGAAAGGAATATAGTGGAGGAATAAAAAGAGCCTGTGGGGTGTGTAGTGTCCTCAGCCCACAGGTTCTTCATAGTGTGTGACCTTCTAGTGGTGCTGAATACAGAATGCAAGAGAACAATCTTTAAAAACACCTCAAAAACACTTCTATTAAAAGTCTTTTGGTTACATATAATATTTTGCAAATGCAATGCACCACATACTATATGCTGGGTCTTCGTAGCAYAGTGGGATAAGAAGTATTTCTATTCTAAATCATATACAACATTTCCCTTTGCATAAAAGAAGAGTATCACCAGCATGGCTTTGTGGTCAGGTTTTACCTAAATAATACAGAGGGAGATATACCAGGTGCTAAGACTCCAACAGCAGGAGTCAAGGAAGATCCAAGTGTATCATTTTCCTGATAGTCTTTTTTCTGAAGAAAAAGCACTTAAAAAGGGCTTTTAAGAGCTTTGCAGCCTGCTGGCTGAATCCTTCATTAGTCATTAGGATCAGTGTCTTTCATGTGAGAACACCAGAACTTTTTTATAACCCTAACTACTCTAGGGAGAAGAACACAACGTGACATTCTTTGGGTAATGTACATTGCATCAGGACATAACTGTCATGACTCGTATAGCTAGGGATTCAATTTTAATAACACAGGTTGCACCACAGCTTGATGCAGAGTTCTCAGGGTAAAGGGAGAAGACACAGAACTGAGGGGCAATACTGAAACCCTAAATTATCTTCCCCCTTTGACATACAGGAAGATAAGTGTTTTTGTAGCTGTTGTGATTCTCCTGTTACACTGGGATTTCAGAACAGAGTCCCCTCCATGTTTGTCACCCGGCCACTGCATGCTGAAGCTGTTGCTTCCATGCAAGGTGCACATTTAACAAGTGAAAAGTTAAACATCTGCCTTCTGTGCATGTGAGCTTAGCCTGGAGTCCATGCGATCAGCTGGGTAAGTAGGCACAACATTAGATGCAGCAAAGTATTTCCTTTAGTGTCCAACCCTGAAAGGCAATGAGGCAAACCAAAGRGCTGGGCAAAAGAAAGGGGTGCTGTTTTCTGACTTATCCAGCTATTTGGGAATCAATGTTCTTGTTCAAGGAATGTTAAACTTCTCCATTAGGAAATGCCAAGGCCCTGGTCTTGTGCCATCAGCCGTGCTCTCGGCTCCTGCTTGGAGCCATCTTGAGTCTAATGGGCCTCTTTGTCTCCTCACACTGGTCACCAATGAAAGATAGAAGTTTAGTCCATCCCCTACAACCTAAAAACATTTATTATGAGAAGAGCAGCAGCAGCCCCTGGATTTTCCAAATTAAAGCAGGGCTGGCCTATCCCTGGCACTAGTTATATCAGTGCCAAAGCATGGCAGCTTGCTCAGAGCTTCATAAGTTCTGCTGGTCTTCAGAAAACACAGACAAACCCAAGAGTTAAAGCCAGGAGCCAGTTTTGCAAGCCAACTGAAAAGGCAAACAGGATTGTCCACTGAGTGACACTAGACAAATTTGTTTGGCTTACCAGCATAGTGGAAGAATATGCTGGCCATTTAAATTACCACTCTGCTGTCCAAGGAGGAGTTGTTGGAAGCAACAGGGACATTTGCAATCTCAGGAATCAAAGAGCTGTCTGATTATCTCCAAGTTACTTTTTTGGATAGATGCTTCCCCATTTTCTAATTCCATGTTACAGCCTGAGAGAGGTGCAGGGGGAAGAAAACTGGCATCTGTTTTAAGAGCTTTTTTTCTTTTATATGCACTCATTCACATGTGCCCATTCACATCCATCATATGATTTCTATGTCCCAAGTAATGGGAGCGCTGAAGAGCATGAAGGAATAGCACTGACCAGGAGTTAAACCCCAGACTCCACAGAAGGGACAAAAGTGCTCTTAAGGAATTGTTTCCTTTCCTGTGCCTAGTGTCATTGCTGGAGAGGAAGTGAAGTCTGATCCAAGCCCATGAGTGTGGATGTAAAATCAGTCCAGACTGGTATGTGCCCTGGCACCACCTAAGCAGAGCTCTCTTATGCAGATTCTGGCTTGTTGCAGAACAAATCCATTCTTCTCCTCCAAAGGTCCTTAATCTAAAATATTTAGTACAGTGAAAGGGCTTCCATTTCTTCTTTTTCAGGATTACTAGTGAATTGAGGTTGTTAATGATTTAAAAGCATAATCTACAGAAAATGTTTAACTCTGAGTGCTAACTGCTGTCCTGGGAGAAAATCAATCATTTAGCTCTTGCATGCTGTTGTCTTGTTGTTTCCAAGCTCTGCTCTACAAATGGGAAGCTTAGTTCAGTTGCCTTGAAATTAAACAGCTATATCAGACTTAGCAGTTTGGAACTACAACAAGGCATTAGTCAAATGGCTTTAATTATTCACATTCTTCCCTTGCTTCCTCCTTTCTCCCTCCTGTCTTTTCCTCCAAATGATCAAAAGCTCTGCTGTCATTTGTGTCATGGAATATCATGGAAATTTTCTTAYGTTCCACAGATATCAGTCATGATCCCATACATCTGAGCTGCATAAAAAATGACTGTTGCAATGTAATCTAAGCTGCTCCAGAAACTTGACTGATTGATAAATAGACCACGTGGAGTGCATCAGGTGTGGCAATGCACATTTCTGACAGTGCTGTGCCATGAGGGTCCTCATATGAGAAGAGATCTCCTTTTCTCAATGTGAGGCTGAAAGTCCTCTAGGCCTGACACGTTTCTCCCTTCCACACTATGCATCCATCTCTCATGACCATCTAGTAAGGCCATTCACAGCAGGCAAACCTAGCTGCACACCACATCTTCAGTTCCTTTCACTTGACAGTCAAAGGAAGTAAGTCAAATGTGCCCTAGGTACACATGTAAACAATATACAACTTCACATGGAAACCACACTTTGCATGCTCCTGAAAGGGGTTTTCATTACACATACAAGTTGTATTATCATTATTACTGTTCACAAGTGAGTCTTGTCCAAAAAATTTATTTCAACAGTTGTCACTGCACATGAGAAGACRATAAGTCACCTCGAGAGAAAAACCTCTCAAGCCAATTTGAGAACAAAACTCCTGCAATAATATTTCTGTCCTCAGAAACAAGCAAACTAATATAAAATTTCCTATGTAATCCACCAAGATGATGAACTGTCAAAACAACACAAAACAAAACCTTTTTAAAGAAACAGGAGCCATCAATGACAACTGCTCATTGGCAGCAGAATCATCAAGTGAGCAGAGTGATGTTTCTGCCAGGCATGGTATGACAGAAGAGAGATCAGGAAGCTTTCTGAGGAAATCAGATCACACTTGAYATATAGCAAGTGTGAGACCCACAGCAATGCTTCCTCTCTCTTCCCCAGCATAGTCTTGCTGAGCATATTCCTTTTCACACAGCTGGGAGAACTTATGAAACCCTATGAGGAGGTAGAAGTCCAAAGGATCCACCCCGCACTCATGTGAACTAAGCCAGCAAGGAAGCCAAATTGCAGGACATTTCAGTACAAACCTTTAAGATACATCAAGCCAAAAATATAGAGGATATATTTTCTTGCTTGGAATGGTGCCAGTATTCTGTGTTAAGTTAACTTGCAACAGCAAGGTATCTGTTAAAATGGTGAACATCCCTCAAAAATTGAAAAGTCAGGTGCATGGATAGAGGGTGCCTGGCCAGACACATATAAACATTTATAAACTTCCAAATACTGTTTTATCAGAAGTGAAAAGTATCAAAATCCCATTTTACTGCTATCATTTTTCTTTCAGTATAAATCTTCTTCCTACCACTTCCTCCCTAAGTCCTTCCTGTCTTTCTTCCTCCATCTTTCCTGGTTCCTTGGATGGTCTTCTTCCAGCCAGGGACCAGAATGACCTGCAGGCAAGCCAAGAGATGCTCTGCTCAGCTTCATTACCTTTTGCACTACCACAGATTTCTGCCAACATGCTCGCATCAGGCAGCTGCTGAGCAGGGAGAAAAGGTCTTACCTTGGCCCTTCTCATAGCTTACTGTAGGGAGGGAGAATGACGGTCACTGCAGAGCACTATGCACCCCTTGCACTGTAACTGGTACTTGTGCTAGACTCTGTTTGAGCAGAGAGAATTTAAAAGGGAGAGAGTAAGCTGCGGCCTCGTGCATATTAAGTAATAAACGGCTCGTAACATCTTGGTAGTAAAAAGCCATATGATGCTCCTAGYTGCATCTTCGCCGAAAAAGAGGATGTGGCCTCCTTTTTCCTTTTGTTAATTGTTTTTTCCCAAATAGGAAGAGTTCCTTTTTCTAAGAAGAGCAGATCTCTCCACATCTTGGCAGTTTAGATTAGCCCACTTCCATTTTCCGCCATATATGTTTTATTTGGCCTGTTGGTCATTCCAAAAGCAAACAAGGAGAATGCAAAGATTTCACCTGCATGCAGTCTTGAGACCATGTTCTCTGGGTGACAGCAGTGTAGGAAGTCTGGAAGCACACAAGGGGCCTAGATCCCTTGCACTTTTTGAAGAAGTGCTGCAATTTGAAGCTACTTCTTAATAAAAAAGGCAGTCATGACGAGACCCAAGTCACACTAATGAAGCCTTGAGCACATTTAACATTGATTAAATAGTGTTTAATGTCTCAAAATGACTGGAAAAGGGAGCTCAAGAAAGCCCAAAGGAGCAAAACAAAGAAAATCAGCAAGGCAAGTAAATCTACAGTGATTCTCTCATAAAAAATAGAGCTGCTTAGATAGGAAAATGACAAGGAGCAATATGCAGAACCATTAGGAATCTTCTAGCATCTGCCCATTCAACCTAATTAACAGTATTAAATGCATACAGCACATTAAACAATAGCTTTATAATCCTCATCTCTCATTTCAGTAAGACCAAAAGGGTCGCATCTTATGGCAACTTATATTCTAGCTAAATCTCCCATCACATAAAGTTCTTTATTTCATCCTTCTTCCTGTGCTTCCTGCAAATTTGCTGTATTTACATATTAAAACACCTTGCACATCAAAAATCATTTTCTTCTTCCAAAATAATTCATATCTGACAAAAACAATTAATACATAAGTAAGTAGAATGAAATGCAAAGCTAATGGCAAATTTACCTATTAATCTGCTAGCTTTGTTTTCTCTAGGCATCTTGAGGATAAATGCAATGTGCCTACTCATTTGAATAATCTTTGTGGGTACATCTTTGAAGATTTGAATTCTGGCTTTTGCTCATTGTCTAGATTGAACTCATTATTGTTTAGAACAACAGTTTTTTGAACCTTAATCCTGCTCTGAATAAACTGAATAATAAAACACCCCCGCAAGTGTTGTTAAAAAAGTGAGCCATACCAACAGCGCCTTTCCTCACTTAAAGAAGCTCCACTTATTTCCAAAAGGCCTGGTTTATAAGAACGCACTCTCAGCTCCTCCCTGTCAAAAGACAGTTCAACAGATTATGAAGGAAAGGTTGCAATCATTTCATCTAGAAGTGCAGTACAGGCATGGTACTATGATTTTCAGCTGTAACTCAGCTGAGTTTTAAAAGCTAAGAAGCTATCAGAAGGGAGGCTAATTATTAGCATTGGGGCTTTAATTAATGCTGGAATATAAGTAGGGTCAAATTCCCATGCCACAGGAGGACTGAGCCCACTTTGCATTACCCATCTGAACAGAGTGGACTTCAGGATTCATCTCTTTTGGTCACCATCATCCCCTCCATTAACCTGTGCTAGGCATTTTTGTTTGCTGTTTTCTCCCTTCWCCAAAGCTACTCAAGGCCAGCAGGTTGACAAGCAGCTCAGGATGCTGTGACAGCTAAAATTTCCACAGCAGCAGTTCCTGACTCGTAGCTCACAGATAACATATATGCCATAAGATCCTGCAAATCTGTTTACAGCCCTATATTTTGCTTTTTGCTATTATACATTTCTTCAGACCAAAAGGGACAGCAAAAGGTAACACTGCTACTTGCCCAGGGGCAAGCAAAGGTAGTCCTAAGCCCTAGTCTAGCAGCCAGGCAAACAAAAAGCAGTTAAGGACATCTATTCAGCTTCACAGTAGATCTAACTGTGGTCAAATTAACTTAATTGAACTGCCAGCCCTACTGCCTATTGTTAAAGCTGCCTTACACTTCCCATTATGGTGACATTTTCAGCTTGTTTTACTTGTTTTACCTCCTATCAGAATAACTGCTTGGCCTGAAATTTTCCATGCTGCGGGTCAGCTTCAGACAAAGCATTTTGCTGGATGTGGCAGGGAGGAAAGAAGAGAAATTAGTGTATGTGCCTATTCAGGAGGTGCAGGAAAATTTAATCTCCCCACCCCTTTGTGCACATACATTTTGCAAGAGCATTTAATTACACAACAACGCTGTCTTCTGTTTCCATGGGTCCTATCTCATTCAGTCCACAAGTTCGCATAGCACTCACTTGACTGGAAGTTATCCAGTATTTTGTTTTGTTCTTGTTGTTCAGTGTGTGGTCTTACACTCTCCTTCCTGCAGACCATTTACCCACAGCTCAGCAGACAGAATTACTGACTTTCTCATGGGCTTTGCTACAGAGGCACAATAAGACAAAAGAAAACTGACAGAAATTTGCACTCTATTGCAGAGGCTGACCTTAGTAATAGACTATGTGGAATAATGAATAATTGAGCTAGGCTTGAAAGCATAGCAGCAAAAAGAGAAACGGCAGTAGATAATTACTTAATATTATTAAAGAATCTCTCTCTCTCTCAGTTAACACCCTTGCCCAATCAAGGTCTCAATTATATTCTAAAACAGTTGGTTACATTACACTAAAACCATGTATTTTTCACATCCTCTTGCCTCTTCCCTCCCACTGTCTTTTCCTCCCTATATCAAGAGTAATTTGGGTGATGATCCTGCAATGTGTTCTGTTCATGTTGGTCCCTACATCCAAGTCAAACCCTGCTGAATTCAACAAGGCAAGAGAGAGTGGAAGGAAAGGAGATCACTCCACTTACTTACACAGTGCAGATTATAAATTCAGAGCTCTTAGACCTGCATTCATCATACATTGCTTTAGGTATCTACRAGAGGAGGCTAAGTTAGAAAAAGTATGGTCGTATTCTGTAGGTAAAGGAAAGGAGGCAGCACATCAAAGGATTATTCAGACATTGTRTGGGCCAAATCATCCCCAGATGGTGCCAAACTCTTTCCTTTGATCATACAAAAGAGCCTGTGGACACTAAGATCTAAAATTAGACACCTTCATTGCGGGCACCAAACTTAGGCAAGATCCAGCCAAGCAGTAGTCTAGAAAATCATGGGAATAAGTATTGAATCCTCTAGAGCCAGAGGTGAAAATATCTTTTGCAGACAACTTGTCTACACTGGAGACTTGGACAGTCTGAAATCATGTGTCAAACCCAGTCATGCTGCACTTGACTCTACTCTGCACATCCTGGTCCTTCAGCTAATATGCATTATCTTCATATAGAAAGTACATCACATGAATCATCAGGAGGATGGCATGTGTCATCAGACGGGCAGTAATTCATATGAGAAAAATCACATGGCAAAACCATATCCAAATGCAGACATCTCCTCCTTGAGCAAGTCTATGGTGGAGGAATAGGCCTAAACTAAGGCTGAAACAACTGCAACTCTCTTGCTGAAAGCAAGAGCAAAAGCACATGAAGAGCCAGCAAAAGCTATCCCCTTCCTCACCCCTTTACCCATAAGAGAGTTTTCAGACTGGTTTCTTATATCTTACACACCCAGGCAGGGTCTTAATTGCATTGTAGTGCTTTCAGCAGACAGCTGGGGAAGGGTAACAAAGGCAGCAAAGAAAAGAACAGAGTTAGAAGGCTTCATGTGACTCACACCACAAAAGCAAAATAAAACAACTTCACAGACACCCACCTCCTCCTATCAAAGGAAAGTCACCAAGAATCCTGGAAAAAGCAAAACAAACAAAACTGGTTACAGAAAAGGGGAGAGAATTGTGTAATGATCCAGATCTGCATCCTTCAGGCGCTGGTAGGTTGGGGCTGGGGGAAGGCCCAGTGGGGCCAAGGGGAAAGAAAGGGGGATCTTGTCATGCAGTGAGACCAGCTTGAAAGCACATGTGCTGTACAGGTCATGCTATAGCTCCGCTGTCCTCATCCTTCTCAGCAGATCCGTTCCTTCTCTTCAGCAAGGAATCCTCTTTCATGCTGGAAGGGGAATATTTTTCCCACTTTCTCTGCTGCTTCTAAGGCCAAAAGGGACCAAAAGTTCTGTACAACACCTGCCATAAAATTTCATCCAGTTACCCCTATAGAGAGTATATTAATTTGACTAAAGCATTCCTCCTACACTCCATTTCCAAACTAAAAAAGAGCCCTTCTGCCTAAAAGCATGTTTGTTTGTTTTCGCCCCCAATTATATGAGTTGACCTATTAGAAGATATAATTTCCTTCTACAAGCAATGTGGAGTCCCTACTTCCCATGTGAGAAAGACTTTAGGAACAATTTCCCACCCAGTTAAAAATAAGTGACTCCTTTCTTATTTAGATTTCTCTTATAGCTCCCAGCCTTGCCAGTTCCATAATTTCTTCTTGTTTCCTGATCCCTATTTTTGYACAAGCCCAGGAAAAAGTTGCCTTTACTATGAACAAAGAAGAAATACATCTGAGTAGTATCTCAGATTGAAGGAGACACAAAAAAAGCAAAAAAAAAAGAAAAAAAGAATAGAAAGCCAGCTCTTTCGCTGAAATGTTTCTTTTTGTACCCACGTGTACCACACCTCCTAAATTGCCCGTTCAACTCGTCCTTCTTTGCACCTGTCCCAGCTTTCAAATCCAGCACTTCACGAAAAAAATATGCCTAACAGCATATTTGTAAGTGCTGTGAGATAACGGCAAAAGCTGCCTCTGGTGTCAGCCCAGAGGCAGGGTGTCTGCAGGCTGTGCTTTCCCCTATAGGAGCCACCCAGCATTTGGCATGCATTGCAGGCTTTGTCGATGCTATCACGTGCTCCCCACAACCATCCTTGTAGCACAGTTCAGAGAGAGGGTAATGAGCCATTTCCAAGGGAAGGGGAGGGGGATCGTGTACAATATCTGTCTGAGGAAACAAATGGGCAGGATGTGGAATAGCTCCCAAGAGAATCCTAATCAAGTCAGCATCAAACAAACCCTCCATATGCCGAAGGAACGTAACACTAAACTCCTTTTGAAGTTAGTAGTACAGTCCTCTATCAATGCATAARTAATAATGCCACATCTTGGTGTGGGTTCTGCTGGCTTTAGTTTTTGTTTTTCCCCCACATAGAAATACTTGAAGTACTTGTTAAAAATAACAAAAGTGGGGAAATTACATTCATAGTTTTCTGTTTCAAATATTTATATGTTTTTACAAAAGTGGGGGGGGGAGTGCTGGGATGTACATATACATGCAAATAAACATCTGGGAACTGATCAAACCATTGAATGAGGGAAAGTCTGGGCAATCAAAGAATATGCATGCAGATCTGGGCACAAAAGGAGGAAAGAACATATCTTTGATAGGAAAAGAGGTGGGGGAAGGCAAGCAAGCAAAGGATGGAGTTGTGTTATTAAGCAAATGGTTCTTCGTGTCAAAGAGAAACATGCTTGCCAGGTCACATAGTGGGCACAAGGAATAAAACAASAGCAATAAAACCCCCAAAGGTAGTCAGGCACGGGCTTACGCAGGGGGTTTTGCTCCTCACTGTCACACTGTGCAGTACAACACACCAGCCTTGTATAACGCATCCCACAAGTGACCGAATCTAGTTTGTAAGAGCTTTTGGTTTACAGCTGCTGACCCTGTTACCTGACCAGCAAACATCCACCATGGTATTTTGCTGGTAGCTRTCTGCTACCTGCAGGCTTGTACAGCTGAAGGAGGAGGGGGTGTTCAGTGGGAGACAAGCTAAGCRTTGCCAGCTTACATCAGATGTCCGTACAGATGTGCGTAGACTTTAACAGGTGACTTCTGCTGAGGAAGCTCTATAGTGTAGCCCAGGCCCAAGGCGAAGAGAGGGATCAGAGGCTTGTTACACAAATCAGGATAACAGTGTTGAAAAAATGCAGGCAGCAATGAGAGGCTGAGTCAGCACCTCAGCAAGAAAGACTCAGAACAGCTGGAGAAAGACAGAGTCACGTTTCACCACATTTTAAAACTCCCCTCATTCAAGCTACATCCTGAAGAGGTATCTAGCAAGCAGTGGCTGACACAGACTTTCAGACGCATGTTCTTTGTAACTGTGGTTGCTGAAATTAAAGAAAGCGTATTAAAGATGTTTTCAGTCTGTTGTGTTCTCGAGTATCATAATGGCAGTGGGCTAATACCTGAAGGTGATCATTATGGAAGATGTGAATTTTACTTTAATTTGCTTTTTAGTCTTGGCACCACTGAGAGGTAAAAGATCTGAGCAATCTGAGAAAGGACTGTGAGCAGGTTTCTTCTGGTGTATAGACGTTAGATTTTTTGCTAAGACAAGGTGCATAAGGATCTGGTCACTAGTGATAAAAAGCAGGTACTCTTAATCCATTTCCAAAATGCAGATCAGATTCCAACAAAATCACGCTACTTCTTCAAACAATACAACATCCTTTCTCAATTAAACAAAGTTCATTATTCATGATAGCATCTGGCAGATGCAGATTTACAAATGACTACCACATTTCTCCTTGCTAGAAACCTTGGTCATGCCATGAATTGAATTGTTTTCTTCAGTTTATTTGAAGACAAGGTGATTTCCTTATCATGTCCCTTAGGACACTCAAAATATCACTTTTGCAAAGAAATCTTACTTTACCTTTCTTTAGTGTAGAAGAGAAAAAAAATAAGATCAATTTATTTTTGTTCTAATCCAGGCAATATTTCAAGCAGATGCTGGTGATTTGGTAAAGCAACTGCTCCGGTAATCATTGCTTTATAAATACTTTTCCATATACTTCCTGTATAACACTAGAGACAGCATAGGGAAAAATCTTTTTCAGAGACAAAAATATAAATACTTATCTTCATGAAAAGAGTATTTCTTTCTTTGTTGAAGATTTTACCATTCAAAAATTTTTTGTAATGGTAGTTATCAGAAGACCTATGCAGAAAATAAAGGTCCATACTCAGGTAGTACCTAAAAGGAGCCAACTTTCATATTGGATACCTATTTTTTAATTTGTGATAAAAAAACACTTTCAGCTCTGCAACCTAATGCACAACAAAGGAAGTAAAAACGACAGTGGAGGAACTTTTGCACAGTTTGGTGGGAAAGATGGGGGCATTTCATCAATTTTCAGGTCCCAGKGTGAATTGATATTCAATGGAAAGAGCTTCTGATTGTCTAGCATGAGTTTTAATGATTCTGTTGTCAATTATTTTCTGATTTGATGTTATGACTATACACTTTTTCCCCAGCTTCGTTACTTAATGAAATTATGCTGATGGGCCACAAGGAGTTTTGATCTAGCCAACTGTAAGAATCAGAGCAAAAATAGGATTAGTAAATGCATACGCAATGGATTATTTAAATTTCAAGCATAGATGGTTGGTATGTGATTGTCACACTTGTACAAYGACATGTGTTTTTGTATTCATTGCACCAGGCTCTACACATTGTGAAAAGCAGGGCCCCAACGCAGTGCTAAGCCCACTTATGCCCCAGGGGAGCCCCAGCCTGGAAGCTGGCATGCTCCATCCTTCCCTGGGTACAGGGAGCATCCGCCGCCCCGCAGCATCACACAGCCACATCCTACCTGGCCTCAGATCACAGTATATGTCAGGTCAAGGCTGAGCCCTGCAGACTGCTAAGGCTCCCTTGGATGGTAGTGCTCCATATGCACCACCAACGACCAGGACAGCTGGGACTTTGCTCTCAGCTGTGTTGGATGAGCCCTGGAAATAAAGGTACTGCAATTAGGCCCTGGCCACCTACTCATCCTCATTTTACCTAGGAGAGACTCCAGCTGCAGGAGCTCAGTGCCTCCTCTCCAAACAGTTTTGCATGCCCTTGGCTGCCTTTCTGGAGCTCCCCATACCCCAGCAGTATGCAAATCCTCATACAGCGGGAGAACGCTCAGAGCTGCTTTGTGCCAGTAGTATGGAGACATAGGAAACGCACAGCTTCAGCAACATCATTATAATCCTTTCATTTTCCAAGGCACTCCAGCTGTGCAATGAACTATTGATGTGCACAGGAGAAATTTCCCCTAAAAAACACCCAATGGCTGGGAGACCTATAACTTCATTTTAAATATCTATCTGCCAATAGAGTGGGATAGAGGTTCACTTGTGCTTTTGGAAAGGCTTTCTTAAAAGCTGAAGAGGCTGTTGCAAACTCCAGTAGATTAGGATGCAGTCTTTTTTTGCTGTAGATGAAGGAGGTACATCATTCTTTTATTTGTAATTCTTTTAGGAAGCCCTAAGATTGGAGCTCCAAGAAGAATGAAAGTGTCTACTTATTTCTTTTCTCTCCTGACTATGAGAATACTTTCCTTTTATTGTTCTACTTTCTCTTTAGGTATTTTTTTCTCATGTGTTTTGAGAGCCTGTTACTAAGAGCCTGAATCACTGTTACTCATGATTACAGAGACTTACACAGACTTGATCAGCATTTGAGTCCACCAGAAATCTGAAATTTTACATAAATAACATTAAATCCAACAAACTTCTGAGGCTTGGGTGAATGCAACTAAAGTTCGTTGAGTGTTTTATTCCCTCCATGTTCTCTCACAATCCTCTATAAAACAAAACACATGCACGTACCCAGATGCCAGAGAACACTAATGTTCAAAAGAATACCTATTTCTCACTACAGTAGCCAAAAATTGAGAATCTTTTTTTCCCACTGCAACATCTCTGTACATTGTCTTGATCAGCAGAGAAGTCTTATTCATACCTGGAGTATCAGACTGATAGTCAAGAGTCAGGACTATTCTGGTTATATGGTTACTGCTCTTCTGATCATTATTGTTTGGTTTGCTTTCTTCCATGAGTTACCACAGAATACCATCCTGACTGTCTTGAATCTGGATAGCATATGACCCGCATATACAAATGTAGCAATGAACTAAAATGACCTTTAGGTCAATCTTTCTTATGGACCTGTGAAAGATCTTTATTTAGTTGTGAAAACACAGTGTTTTCATTGTGGAGAGCCGGTGAAATCTGCCTAAGGGACATTTTGCTGAGCAGTATCCAAGAGAAAGGAAAAGAAATGTGTAAGACAGATCCAGTTCTGGCCTTGGGTGTAACTGGAATCAGAGTCAGAACTGGACTTTCACATGAGAGTTAGAAACAGGAACCCTGGTCTTGATTTACTTGCTCTTCTCTGATTAGGAAACRTCTTCTTAAGGAGCGGAGGAAGGGGAGCATTTAAAATGTTCTCTGTGAGCCCTATGGAGTGCAGACAGAATCACAGTCGTATCACCGTATGTTAATGCATTTACTGGTTATTGCATTTTAATAATTTTCTGTTGCAGTGAGTGAAAATCTCATTTGGTTGTGATTTGCAGTGTGCCAGCGCTGGATATTATTCTGTGTTAGATCAAAATCAATGCTGTCACTGAAGTATCCATTCCTTTCATTACTCTAAATAGCATTTTGTCCTAATACATTGAGTCATTGCAGTACAAGCAATAAAAATCATTAAATGCTGCTGTTTTATTTCAGGGTATAAACAACCCTTAAATCATTCCCTCTTCACAGAAGGGTAGGACCAAACAGAACAAATTTGGATAGGCTTTATTTAGCACAACTGCTATATTTTGCTTAGGAGAGAAGAAAAGGGGTTATTTTGGGGAGAGGACAGATGAGTAGCATTAGGAGGGATGGACAAGGCCRCACTGTGCAGTGGGATCACGTCCATTTGGGTAACTGAACTGCCAAGAGGAAGCAGGTCAAACAAATTGAATGTTGTCATCAGGGGCTGGGTGGCAGGTGTGAGTGGGTCCTCAACTGAATTGATTGAAAGAGCAGATGTGATAAAAGGGAAAGGGTGGCACCCCATTTTATAACACGATGCCCCACCTAGAACAGAAAAGAGACTGACCTACACTTTGCACATAACGCAACGGTGTGAACTTTCTGCTTTAGAGCATGCCTGATGTGCTGCATGCACCGTAGTTGTCTGGATAGTCTCAGTATCAAATTAGATTGACAGACCCATCTGTTGGCCAATAAACTTCCAGCATTTTACAAAGTACCCAATCTTTACTAAGGCAACTATCTTGTGTCCACTTAGCAGACAGTGACAAGTCATATGCCTGTAGGGAAAGCAGATTATCAGATCAGAGTACTTTCTGTGGATCAAAGACGAGCAGATGTGCCCTCATTGGGCCAAGAATATTGAGTAACTCTGACTCACAGATCAAAGGCTGCTCAGTACTTAATAGTTAGGATATTAATACTTAATAATTAGGATATTCTCATATCAGAGATAACCTATAAAACCTCATCTCTCTGACTGATTAGGCTGCTTGTCCCAGAAAAATTCTTCCTTCAGTTCCTTGCTTCCCAGTGGTTAGTTTAGCCTTGATGTAGGGCAAAAACATCTGGCATTTTTTGGATAGAAGAAGTTGTTCTAAGCACTGCTCCATCTCTTATAGACCTTGCCTATTGCTTAAAACGATGGTATAATAAGCTGCTTCTCATGTGAAAAGACAAAACAGCTCAATGTTAGTAACAGCTTGATTAAATATAAAATAGAAAAAATCATAGGAACAGTAAAGCTGTGGAAACATTGTGCACTTCTCTCAGTCAAGCATGTACCTTGCCCCTCCTCACCTCCCAGACTTCTCCTTTGGTTCTCAGAGTCAAGACTGGCTCACCAGAGATCTGCCAAACTTCAGTGGTTTCTACACAGTTAGCACAAACTCTTTATCCCAGTTTGTATTTCCTCTGGTGGCTTCATGCTCCAACTAAAGGAGAGCATGAGGAGAGTCAGAGGAAGGTCCTCCAGCTCCATCCCTGCATTTTGCACCACTTCCATGCACAGCTTGCCACAGGAGTAGGGCCYGGGCTCCCCAGGAGGTAGAACCTGCTGCATCATTTCTGACAAAACATTTTATTGAAAAAGCTTTTTCTTTCAAAGCCAATATGTTTAGCAAGGTAATCAGGGAAATTTCAGGGAAATTTGCATTGTGGAGACTGTCAGAGGGACTGGAGCGGGGAAGCCAAACTGAAAACCTACTCCTTTCAAGAAAAAAAGGGTTGTTTTCACACTGAAACATTTTATAAAAATTGTTCATAAGGGTTTGGTTTTACTCCAGGGCAGAAGGAAAACAAATTTCAAAACCTCAGAAGCTGTCACAAAAACCTCAGAAGCTGTCATGAAACACAAATTGTTCCCCAGCCAGTTTTACCTGCAAGTCTTTAAGAAGCTGTCGTTTGAGGTTTAGGTTTGTAAAAGTGCACAAAAGTCAGCAAGTGCCTTGCACATTGAGATTTCATACCATATGTCTAATACGTCTAGAAMTAGACTATTTCTCTTGGGAAAACTGAGAAGAAACCACTTTCAGGGAAATCCAGCTGATTTTCAGAATCTTGCTGACCCACCATGCAAGAGTGTTCAGCATGTGACAATTTAGAGCAAGGCATGTAACTCTTGTGGCAGCTGTAGGAAACTCCATGTGCTTTGCTGGCTTGCAGGACTGAGCCTTTGTGATCAGGAAAAGCAATGCATTTAGTGATTCATGTGTTGACAGATAGCAGATGAACAGTTATAAGCGCAGCCCATGACTACAGTCACAACCAGGAAATCTTTTCCTTATCTGGAGGACAGAGGTAGAGGTAAAACGAGCTTCAGCTGTTTTCAGTGTTAAAAAAATTTTTTTTAAAGCTCTCACTCTCATGGTTTTCTTTTTTTTGTTTTTCTAAAGCCTGCCAACTGTACCTCATTTATAGGCCTCCAAAGACTGCAGGTATAACCTCAATTGCTCAGGCAATTACTTGGAAGGGACAATCAAAAGGAAGAAATGTGCATTTGAATTTAGATCTCTGTTGACTCAGGTTTTGGTTTCCATGGAATCTGTGATTTCTAGCTGTGTTAAGCTTGTTAATTTGCAGCTTTGATGGCAATGGSCTTATTTTAAACGTGTATGTTGATAGCAGTCCTAAGTGAATTACACTTGCCAAGTTCCAATGCATGATAAAACATACTACGAAGAAGGTTTGCTGATTTTTTGTTGACAACTGGGTAGCAAAATCAAAGGTGTGAATAAAAGCATTTTATCTCTTTTTTGTAGATTAGCAATTTCAAAGCCCTGTTACCATGACTTTATTCTGGGCTCACGCTAAAATTTAGGGATGCATCTTGGTGATGACTGGATAGCTACTAGGTACGTTTTATTTCAGCTGCAAGCCAACCAAGATTGGAAATAAACCTTTATGAAGGGTCTCTACTAGTTTTTGCAATCATCTACTTAATACATACTATAGAACAAATGAAAATGGAAGTCTAGATGGGGATGTCAGGCAGGTCTATTCAGGATTCTGTGATTCGACGCAAGCTGGGAGCCCAGGCAGGCAACAAACCAGGCAAAGTGCTCCTAAAAAGTTCTTTCCTCCATACTGCCCACAGGTCTTGCAACATAATGGTTTTTTTTCAACTTCTGGAATCACGAGTTATATGAGAATCTCAGTACAAAAGGGACTCCTTTCTTCTGCCATGCCTTCTGTGGAGGCATCCCAAAGGCTCAAAAAACAAAAAGCAAAGAGAAGAAAAACCTAGATGTTATAGTTTTTTTAGATTGTAATCATAATCAAATTGGAGGTTGATCATGTTGATGTTTATCCAATAGTCAGAACAGACTCAACCTCACTATGTGCTAAATCATTAATAGAAGAGTTGCTTTTAAAAAAATTCTTAGATATCTGTAGTAAGAGAATAAATCAACTGAATTGATTTTGCTGCTGGGTGTCTTTTTAATTTATCTCCCTCTGTGTTTCTCGATTTTTATATGATAAGAACAATCCCATTGTTAAGATGCTTTGATAAAGTTCAGCAACTGAAAGGTAGTATTGTTTAAATTAAATAGTCCTAACTTGTTAGATTTCACCTACAGTACTCAGCCCATAGTTTGGGGAGGTAGGAGACATAGTCCTCAAGTAGTGCAGAGGTGCATGTTGGTCTGCTGAATATAGTCAGGTGCTATCATCTGTAAAGCTAATACACGGTGTTCTTCATTTGGTCCTGTAGAGCTTGCAACGGCTAGACAAAAATCTTTGATGTAATTTAGTTAACACACTTTATCTTTACAGGATCAGGAAGCAAAATGCAGCAAGGTATAACTGAGTACAGAACAATCCACTTAAAACTGACTTGTGCAGGTTTTCTTAATCACTGGTTACCAGCAGTGAATGGCTGGTTTGCTGTTCCTTTTAATAGCCTATAAGCATTAGCTTCTGGTATCAGTTTAGAGAGACTGGAGGTGGCCTCCCTGGGTCAGGAGATCAGGCATGGCTTGGCTCTGGTACAGCAACAGCTTGTTCAGGAGCTGGGCAGATGTCCCCATGCAGCACAGCACCGTCACTGCACTGCATGAATGCACTAGCTCAGGGATTTCAGCATCACTGACAGCCCTAGTGACAAATTCAGRGCTTCCTCATGTTCTTCCATCCCTCCAACCAGGGGATAGCAACAGTGTGGGATTTATGTGACTAGTCCCAGCTGGAAGACAGAGCCCAAATTTGAATACAACATATTGAATATTTGCAGCAAGCTCTCTAGSACCATTCTATCATGGGAAAGTGAAAAGTAAAGAAAGTGCCAGAAATATTTATCAAATGCTTTCCAGCAGCAAATAAACACCAAGAAATCATGAGATGCTCGTGAGTAGAAAATGAAAGAAAAATGATAAAATCCTTCTCTACAAATTACTCTCTGTGCTCTCTCTGGTGTATTTCTGGAGAAACTCTAATTCTTTGCTCAATGAAAAGCACCATATATGACATATTCCTTGTTCAACTGCATATCCAGTTCCCATTTGGGGCTTTTCTTACCAGCTGTAAGAAGATCCACAAATGGGCAAAGAGCCCAAGCAAGGATGCAACATAAAAAGTTTATCCCAAAAGTAGAAAAGAAACATTCAAAACACAGATCACAGATTTTTTTTCACTGTCCAGCCACTGGATGGGAAAGGAGAGGCTTAGCCAGAGCACTACATGAATAAATAAGCAGAAGGCAGTAAGCAGTGTATATAATCAATTCTAATGAAGCCATGTATGTAAGAGCTCTTGAAAGGGCAGAACGGAAAACACAGAAATGATGTAGAAATGTCTTGTGAAGAGCTGGTACCTGCACGCAGCCCTCAGACTGTCCTCCTTCAGTGATATGACTTTAACTTTCAAATGTGCACGAMAGGGAAATATAATGAATCTTGGTTTTAAAAAAATAAAAGGGCCTGCCTTGCTGTTCTGCAGACAGAATGCTCCTGGGAGCAGAATGCGATAATTAAATTCACACTAAAGCTCAATTTTCTAGAGGGAGGAAGCTCTGCATTTTCCTCAGACAAGAGAAACTGTAATTGGGCTGCCTCCTTCTCCCAAGTCCTTTCCTCCAATTCAACCCAAGTCCTTTCCTCCAAATCAAAAAAAAAAAAAAAAAAAAAAGAACAAATGCAAAGTGATAGAATGCTGTTTTGGTTTAACAATGAAAACATACATTTATTCCCAAGAATAATTTTGGGGTCCACTACCATGGAAATTGCAGTTCAGATTCTATGTTCTGCGGTGAATGCATTTGTAGACCTGCACAACAACCTAGGTTTTGTAGTGCTAGAAGCTGTAACAGAAGATAAGCACTGGATGTACTTGAGAACACAAAACTTTAAGGAAAGACTCTGGAAGAAAAATAATATAACATTAAAGTCACAGTTAATAAGACTGTAGTGATGTCAAAATTAACTGCTTAATTTCACAGTAGGAAAGGCTTCATCTCTTTAAAGTCACATGAGACAAAGCTTAAAAAAATATATGAAATGCTGCCTAAGAAAGAGGAAACATGAGAGATGTTAAGGAAAAATCAGTAATGCTAGAGTGAACCTTCAGTTTTAGGGACAAGGGTTTCAGAACACAAGACTTCTCCCGCCCCCTGCCGACAAATGCCATTCTTGCTCTTGCCAGGTAATATCCCAATAGGAACTACATGGCCAGGTGTAATTTTGAATATGGTGTCTATCCACAGGCCACAGGGCTAAGCTCTTACCCTCTGCATGGCATAGGCTGTGCTCTCCCTTCTTAGCAGCCTCTTCACAGGCAGTTATTTGGGTTTTCCTATGTCCCCCTTTTCTTTACAGTAATGGCCAAAAAAAGGAGGCTTCAAGAATGGAGAATATGTCACAAGTTCTCCATTGCTTTGGACTATTTACCAAGGGAGGGAATCTCAACAAAAACAAAAATCCAAATGTCTCAGCTTTCCATTTCTCCAATGTAATTCTCAACCTTTTGGTTTCTGACAGTTTTGCAGTCAGACCTCTTCCTCTGCCTTGATACCTACCCCAGTTCGAAATGCAACATTGCATGTCCACTTGAGCCTGTTTGATGTCCCGTTTAAYTTCAGTCAAAAGTCCTTAGTGTCAGAGCTTTTGGGGGCAGGGCTGAGCTTCAAAAATATCAAAGTGAAAAAGAGAAGATAGAGCTCGTAGGAGTGAAGGGAGAATCTTTTTACTGAAAAATAACTACTTAGCACAGTACTAAAGGAGGAGGAGGTATCTGGATTTATAGTGTGTGCGCTAGGCTAGTGCTTAACATAAATCTGCCAACCACCTCATCTGAAATGCTATAGCAGGCTGACAGATTCCACAATAGAAAGCAGAGGTAATATTGATAGTTTTAACAACTATCTTGGCATGAATAATTATTTTAATACTAGGTCCTGAATGCTGGAAGATATTATTTAGACAGAGTCTGAGTAGTAAACCGTATTTGAAAAGGTGGACCAGTATCTCAGCTATAACTTCACTGGTTTCACATTGGCTGTTACTCATTTTTCATGTATGATTAACACCATCTACAGCCCAGAGATTTAGAAATCTTTCAAAGCTCTGCTCTTCTACCCACAAGTACAAAGCTCAGTAGTTGCTGGATTATTTAGCATATTTGGTGAGGAGAGTTTAACATCTGATAACTTGGAGTGTTCAGGCACTTGCACTGATAAATTACATTAGCCAGACTGGCACATTGACAAGTCTGTTAAAACCATGTGTGAATAGTGCACAACTCAGAAGAGAGCTTGAAAATGTAAGACATTATGATAGCATCCATTTCCACCATTTCTGTAAGCAAAACCTGTGCTACAAAGCTCTAAAAATCAGAAGGAGCTATAAAAATGCAAAGAAAAATGACAGGGGAAAAGGAAAAGAGAACATCCAAATTGGCTTCAACATTCAGAGACATCCCAGTGCAGCCTGGAAATCAATTATATTTCTCTTGTATTTTAGATAGAAAAGTTATTGAAGATTAAAAGCCTAGTAAGAAGGAATAAAAAACAAATCCCTGCACACAGTCTGTCTGAGACTTCTTTGCTGCTTTATTCCATTGCGACTAACATGTATTATCTCCCACATCTATTAAACCCTACTTATAGTTTTTTCCCTCTGTGGATCCTTTCATTAATAACAACAGACTCTCCATTTTCAAAGCATCTCACTTTTCCACTCCAAACAGCCATCATACATCCACCTCTTCATACACAGGAGAAAATATAAAGTGTAAGCGAATGCTAGTAATATCCCTAGTCAACAGAGTGATCAGTAGACTTCTCTCAAATTGGTGTTTGCAAGGAAAAAATTTGAATTTTTTTCTCAGGAAAAAAATGAAATGCTTTCAATAGTTACCTAAAATTTCTTTGCATAGAAGACGTTTCTTTAGAATTTTCATTAGCAGGAAATCTGATTGTCTTCATCAAAGTGGATCTATTAAAGCTAAATATCAGCATGTCCATTAAAGTTAGTGGATCATCTTTTACTTTTATATAATTTTTAAAAACTGGCAAGTTCAGGACTGTATAAATCACAAGCAGGGACATGCCCTCCAACAATTGCATCTGCAAAAACTTAACACAGGAGCAAATGCTACTCAAATCAGTTTCTGCTGGAGCGCTGTTCCAATAGGAAACTGAGATCCCAGAGAATCAGGACACAGTGATGGTCTTAGGAGAGTCAGTAGCAGGATCTTTTTACTTGTCTCCACAGTAGGAATAGGGTGTCATAAATAGCTTATTCCCTATTACTTATTCCTCTTAGACTATCAGAACACTTACATCAACAGTAGGCTACCTTTCTTCAGTGGCATTTCCCTTTGGTTTTGCACCACGAAACACAGGGAAGTTCCTTCATAGTCTTTGAAGGAAGATGATGAGCAGGAACTAAAGACATGGATGCTCCTGAGTCTGTTTAACAGCAGTGGAGGGGCTCCACAGTGTGCAGGCATGCTACAAGTGTCTGAGAGTACAACCACTCGTATCCAAGCGTGGGAATGTTTGCGGTCAAGCCCTAGCCCAGCACAGCGGTTTCTTACCCAACACCCAGCTTCCTATTTGTCTAATGCTGTCAAAGACGAGGAAGGCTAAACCCCACCTCTGACCTCCCCAGTTCAGACCCATCCTCCAGAGCCCAACAGCTCTGCGAGGGCTGAAAAACGTCAGGCTGCCAGGAATCAGCAAGCCCTTCACAGTGAAGCCAAGCAGATTTCCCAATAATCCCCAAAATATAATACAAAATGCAAGTCAAAAGCTGGAACTCGCATGTATTTCCTTGTATTAAAGCCAAAGAGCACATAACAGAGAGGTTTCAGGTACAGACTGCCCTAGAGGGCCCCACAAAACACATCTTAGTTCCCTTCTCCGTTTCCTTAATTTACCAGTCCTATACTTTATCCACTAGCCCTGGCTTTATGTATGAAAATAGAGAGTAGACTTCCCCTCCTATGAATATGGGCTTATCTCTACATTGAAGTGACTTCCAGCACCAACTATTCTGTGATTTGACTGGAGGCCAACAGTTTCATTTTATTTTTAAGTAGGAAGAGAACAGAACAATAGTATTCTAAGAGGAACAGAAGGACCGAAAACAGTGGCAGCTTTATGAGGAGGAGGAGGATAACGAATGCAGGGAGTCTTACTATTTTAAAGGTCAAAAAGGTCCTTTAAAATTACTAAATCTGATGCCCACTATAGTGCAGCCCTTGGAATTTCACCTTGCAATTCCTGCATAACTTCTGTTACCAGAGATCCCAGACTACCCTTCTTTCCACTGACATTCCTAGGATAACACCACAACAGATTAAATGAGTTTGGCCTGCCAAAGAAAAGGGCATTTTGTGAACAGCATTTAGCACTGCCTTTCCCCTTACCATTGTGGATAGAACACCCATTGGATCTAACACACTGCTTCCTCCCACAAACAGATACCAGCACATTCAGCTGCATTTTTAATTCTTACTATTTATTTTGTCTGGATCCAATAAATCAGTACAGTTAAATAGTAGTGGGAGGATGGGCAGGATGAGTGAGGAACCACTGTTCCTTATTGATTTGAAGGAAGGCTTTAATAGAGACATAGTATACTAATGCTAAATGTAAAAACAAATAATCAAGGAAATTGCAAGAGAAACAAGAGGGAGAGTGAAAGCAAGCAAGTCAGGCAATTTGTTAAAACTGATCACAGATGAAAGACAAGAGGTTGCCCGTTTAACCACAGCATCCCTGCAAAAGGAACTTGTACTTGATTTACATGTGAATAGTATTACAGTCTGATTGCCTAAGCTCAGGTCAGCCTGGAAATGCTGAAATCAGTCGTAACTAATAGACATTTATCACTGTCAGCTGTTATTAACATCTTGCCAGATGTTGCTAGCAGAGCTTGGTCTGTATCAGAAGACGGTGATAATAAATACAGTAACATAGTGAAGGTGTAGTGACTGTTGTGTTGTGCCCTAGAGGCAGTCCTACAGCAGTTCATGGCATCACATCCCCGTGCAGGTGAGAGCTCAAACTGAAGATTAACAAAGAGAAAGAGGGTTGCAGTTTCCTTGTTGCCAGCACCAGTAACACAGTGTGGGTAACTATACATTTCCTTCTCTTTCTGAAGGTGTGTGAGTGATTCTCTCTATTTTAGAAGTAATGACCAAGTCACTGGAAGGTTTAGATGACTTTGCAGCAACAAGCCCCTTTGTTCCCAGTCCCCCATTTACCAAACCACAAAGAAGTTTTTATGGGTCCCTCTTGATATCTGCAGCTGAAGTTCTCTTTAGGGTCCCTCTAAGTACACAACAAAGAAAAACGCGAGGAGACCAATATTTCCTATTACATGGAAAAATATTTATGCCATTACCTTTTTTGGTCCAACATTAGCAGAAATATCCAAAGAGTGAATGTCTCAATATTGTAACACCCTTTTCCAAGCCTCCTTCCCACTACTGGGTACACGAGCAGTTCAATACTACTCACTACCTCTGACACTGTCCGCCACCAAGAGATACGGTCAATGACTAGAGAAAGCAATGCTTTTTCTGCTTTAGTTTAGTACTGCTGATCATTTCAGGCTCCTCTGGGAATGGTAAGGAATAAACTCACTCCTCTCTTAGACTGCAGAGGAATAGTAAGTCCTGGACTATCTCCAGCCTGCTGACAGCCAAACACATCAGCCAGAAGGAAATATTTGCTCTGCTACTGCTCCCTGTTGCCTGCTTGAGGAAGGGCCAGAAAAAAATCTGTCTCAGGTAGCCATGTATACTAGCCTTCCAGAAAAAGACATGTCACACAAACTGAAGGAGGAGTACCAGCTCCAAAATAAAGGGTTTAGTCACCATTTCAGAACTGAGTACCTGATGGAAAAATTTATGTTTGTATATGGATAAAAAGTGTTTCCTGTGCGTCTCCCCCACTCTTCCTGAATGCATATTCATTGCTTTGTATTCCACATATCTCAGGTCCTCATTATTCATTTCACACGACTCCCACATATTCTGTGTAGATGGAAATAAATATACATTTGCTAACACAAATAAGATCCATATTGGGATACCTGGGAGGTATGAAAGTTGGAGCCAAGCTCAAAATCTTAATACAGCCCTTATAAAACTTACAATAGTGATACAACTTCCCAAAATAACAAGGTCAGAGTAAACTGGCAGATTTTGTACTCTTCTACACACGGACTATGTCTGGGTAACTCAGCCACAGTGACCCTTTCACAATTAAGATTGCAAAGGGCTTTTCTTCTCAAACTTCTCTTTCAGCCCTCCCCTATATGTGTCTGAAAACTGCAAGACTTGCCCTAACATAGACAGGCAAGAGGCATTTTTATGACAAATAGCTTATTTATTGAAGAAATGCTCTTTTAATTTTCCTGGTTTTAAATCTGAAAGTTAGGGGTCAAACTGTGTAAATATTTTTCATCTAAATATTTTTTAATTTTTTTCCTAAAGAGGAAAATACAGCTATTATATACAGAAACAGTATTATATTTGTGGGTTAGATTAATAAAGAAATGCAGGTGCAATTTCTAAGAGAGCCAGGAAGACATAATACCCTTCTTACCTCTCACTCCCCCTTCCGCACTCTGAACACCCAGGGCAGGCAGCAGGCATAAAGGACAACCCAGGTTCAAATCCTGTCTCTACCTTATTCGAAGGCAAATCCAAGCCCATCCCATGTAATGGCCATATCTGTGTAGTATAAAAAGAGGAACATGTTTTATGAAAGGCACCCGCCTCTGCTTCTCCCTGCCTTACAACTCTATCACTTTTCTGAACACTGAGCAATAAATCTAATCATCTCTTGTTATTTAAAGACAGGCAGAATAATTCATTGGATCCTATTTTTAATTGCTAAATATTCTGAAAAATATCATGCCCAAAACAATCTGGGGCAGTTTCTCTTTTGTCAGTTCAGCCACCAATCTGAAAGCCAGGTGTTTACAAAACCATATGGTGAAGGCAAATGAGGATGTTTTTTCAAAGTCTGAAAAGAACTGATCAGATTGCTTCTGCATACTAGCCATTAAAAGACAGAAGTGCTTTGAAAATCTTGATTTTTGCATAGTGGTTCTTTTCCATCTCTTGTCCATCTTGTTCATTGCTGGCTAATTACCATCTTTGCAGACTGTCTACATGGTTAGATCTCCTTGGAAATTAGCAAGGCTTGGAAAAAATAAGTCTAAGACTCTGTATTTGAACTCAGGAACAATTTTGTAGCAGTAAAGTAGGACCCAGGCACCTCTGATGTCAACTGATCAAGGCATTTACATGAACAACAAAGTCATCCTATCAGAAAAGAAATAAAATATCTTTTCTGGCATGTCCTGACCTCTTATGAACCCCTCACGGACCTCAGAGGATGACTCAGTGTCTTCAGAAAGAGAAAGATGTACATTATATGGCTGGGAGAGTATAAGAACAAAGGGTTTATCCTAATGGGTCAAAACAGAGAGCACGTGAGCCTGGCAGTCCATTCCCCACATACTCCTCCCACATCCCCAGCTTCTGCATTAGCCATGTCCAAGGGGGCATCCCTGCCCAGTCCTTTGACTGTCTATTTAAAGACCTCTTGTCTAGGGGTTTGCCAAATCCTTTTAACCTCCTGATATTGTCTGACTCCACAGCCTCCTGAGGCAGCAAAGTTTCCAAGGCCCACTACCTGCTGTTAAAGGAATATTTTCTCGTGACTCCTTTAAACTAATCTCCTAGTTGCATTGAGTGCCTCCCCCTGCCCATCCTAGTACTGTGGGATCCCACATTCACCTCCTCCATGTCACCSCTCTCAGCCTTCCCTGTTCCGACTGAAGAGTCCACGTTTTCCTACCTTCTTTTACAGCGAGTGGCAGCTGGTGAACACCCTTGACCTCTCTGGTTGCCATCTCTGTACCTTCCCCAGCTCTGCTGTGGCCTCCTGATGCAGGGACCAGGCAGGCACACAGTACAATATGATGTCACCTGCTTTGAGAAGGCAGCTCACGGCCCAAAGAAAAAATAGAGGTGCGACTACCATCTATTCATGTTTTATTTTTGGAAGCCAAACAGCTGTTGGCAGCTCAGGTCTCAGATGGGAAGGAAGGAATATTATGGCTCATCTTTGCCTGTCATAGGATGACAGGGAAGCTGTGCAGATTCTGTGTCCTCATAGCTGGTATATCCAAGTCCTGGGGCATCCAGCATCAGCTGAGGCCCCAGATGAGAGTCAAGGGGTTGGGTCTGACACTTTGTGTAAGACTTTGTGCAAGTCACTGAACAAAACCGTTGCCTTGTTTTCCTTGGTCCATTATTATGCATGAACAAAGAGAAGGAAAATACAGCTCAAACACTGAAGGGAGTGAAACGCAGATATTCTCTGTAATGCYGCAAATGCATCTCATCCTACACACAAACCCAAATAAGTCTGAACATCGCAAACTTTTTTCTCCCACCTCCCCCAAAATACAAATCAAGTCCCTTCTATATTTTATTGTAGGGCCTCCTTCCTCCTTTCTCCCTAGCTGTCTGCCTGCACTTTCTTTTTCTGCCTGCTTAAACATGCCCCAGCCCAGACATTTTGCTCTGCCCACCTACCATCCCCTCACATCTCTGATGTCACACAGACCCCATTTCTCTCACAGCCTGTTCACAGCCTCTGATGCTCCCACATCAACCCACACACCAGTAGGGCAAACTGGACCTCCAGGGAAGGCCCTTGAAAGCTTTTGTCATTTCATTAAAAATGAATCCATGTGCATTTCTGCTCCTTTACATGCTCTGATCTGAAAGTCCTTTCTTGCAAATGCTGTCTTTATTGAAGAAGAAGACTGGACATCAACATAAGTACATGTAGCCATTAGGCACATCCTTTAAATCTGCCAGGTGGGCTCCCATTGTGCTTGAATTCAGACCCCAGCCAGGGTGGGCAACCAAACCTCTGTATCATTGCTGGCAAAGTGTTACCCTTCCACCGCTGGCCTCAGCTTCACAAATGAGCCTTGAGTTAGTTTTAAACAACAGAAGCCTGTCAAGCACACAACCTAATTTGTTTGCAAATGTTCCACTCTTATTTCATGCACAAAAAGCAGCTCTGAAGCAGTCTATTTTTACTATTTCAGTTTTCCATTTAATTTTGCTTTTGGATGCACAGAAGGTGTGTTCTTGTTACAAGTCTATTCATTTATCAAAAGCTCTACTACACAGGCTCAATACTTTTGCTTACTGCACAGGAGCTCTTTTGTATTAAAAAGGTTGGCTCCTTTATCAAGCATTCCTTTAAGTGAGTCCCCCTACATGTACCTGACTGCAAAAGACACAAAATTCTTATTTCATCCCAGCATATTGCTTCCTGTAGTAGCTCTAACAAGGGCAACCTGCATTTCTGATGTCTGTGAGCAAATCCCTACAAGATAGCTCATACATTTCAGAGGTAGATCTTCTCCGTATACAAATCAGGGGATATGTGTAAAGCAGAACTACTCTTTCTCTCAAGACATCTAAAGGCTACGAAAGCTTTGAATTATTTGTGCTCATGCTGAGCTTTGCTAGCTCCAGTAAAGATATATGTGCTATGCTGGCTGAAGGCTAATGTACCATCTAAAACATCAATTATTTAAAAAAACATAATACCAGTTCAGCCTATTCTAGAAAGACCCATGCATACTGTAGTAAGAAAATTTAAATCCACATTAGGATTTTATTTTTGTATTAGGTTCTAAATTCAGTCAACCAGAATCAAATGCCATTAAGATTCCTTAACAGATTTGCAGAAACTAGATGTTACAGTTTAACCAGCTGGGATAACATAAGAACCCAGCACCATCAGGTCTTCCTGTTCTTTCAGGAAAGTCAAGTTATCTCAAAATACCTTAGTTTTAGAGACGAAAATGATGATCTAGCGAGTTGTGCATAGGAACTATCCTGGTGAATGATGGATTTTTTCAGCCAGACTGAAGGAAATATGGGAAAAAGCATCTAAGAGCAAATCAAGAGAACTTGTAAATACTCCTTAACAAAATAAGAAAAACAAACAGCAAACCCCTGCCTAACTCAAAATAGCTATTACAAAATCTTTCAGTAATACCCCATTTTGGAGTTATTTAATCCATTTGAACAACTTTATTAATTTTCTAAAGCAAGGTAAAAAAACTTTATTCATTTTCTAAAGCTACACAAAAAGTTACCATGGAAAAAGTGAGTGAAAATTTGAATTCTAAGACTGTTGCTAAAAAGCTCCTAGACCTCAGTATTTCACAGACAAAAACACCACATTTTGAAAAGTCTGAAATTAAATGTCCTTTCCCTCATTAAGTATTTTAGCAAATCCCATTTGCCAAATTGAACCCAATTTTCAAAATTTTTCAGTGCTTGCAATTCTTTTTTTGCTATCTATTTCCTTATAGAATAGGATAATAGCAATTATAGCAATTTCACAACAACTCCTTTGATTCTTTTTTTTCAAACAAGTTTACAGACCTATTTCATTTGTTATGTAGCTTAAGTGAAATAACACAGTAAATGGTAGTTTAGACACTACTGAATTGTTTATTCCAGGACAGAAAACTACTATTTGTTGACATGGAAACATTTTTGTGTGTTTGACATATTTTCAGTCGTGTTGGGTCTGAGATTGTGCTTGTCTGAATCTATTTTTTAACAAATTCATATGTGGATGGGTATAAAATTTTGTATAGATGATGCTCATTGAGGCAAGGGTATATGGTTTTTTATTCAAATTAAACAAAGATAAGAAAAAGTCTAGATTAAAACCAAGAAAGAATGCTCACTTAGTCTTTTGTTCTGATTTAATTAAATCATTTATTTTTAAAAGAGCATGAGTGGTCAGTTTTAGTTTCTTGCACTCAGTTTTCTTTGTAGATATAGCCACACACTCTGGACTGAGCAAAACAGTTGTTGAACGTGAAGGTCCGTCTATCAAATATGATGTCTCAGGCAGATGCAGCCTGTGGCTGTGCTGTTACTGCCTGAAGACTAGAGCATACAACACTGCTGGCTCCACACAAAGCAGGAGCAATGTTTCTGTAGATACCTCACAGGGACATTGTGGGAAATGGCTATTTGAAAAAATATTTGACTAGGAAAGGGTAACTTTGGGAGCAGCAGTACTCATGAAAAAAAAAACACCATATCTTTCAGCTCCATCTTGAATAGATTCTGTGGCATCTGGTAGCGGAGTTAACTTACTCAGCCTGTTTTCATGACACTGGTAGGAATTTAGTATTTTGGAGACATCCCCCCCACCACCACCACCACTGTCAAATGCTGATATATCTACCTTTCCTTCTAACTGACGTTCTAAAACAAATCTAAAAACCTAAATACCAGCCAAAAGTTTAAAAGTGATTGGGAGAAGGCCAGACAGAGTGATGGATAAGGCTCATTTCTTTAGGAAGTGGCTGAAGTGCTATTCTACGCTTACCAATTCCAAGCTATCAAAGTATCACAACCTGAAACAAAACACTGACCCAGCTGAAATGATGAAGTTCTTTAAAACCTTATTTTTTTAAACGTCACTTTATGCCTATTTCTCAGCTGTTTTTTTCTCTCCAGCCTATAAACTGCATGGAGTAGAAATGGAAGGTGGGTAGCAAGAAAATACATCTTTGTCTTTCTCTGTGACTTCTTTAGGCAGGGAAAGCCAATGAAGCTAGTGATGGCCTAATTATTTAGCTTAAAGGAAGCAACCAGAGTCCCAGGTCAACTGGGAGGTTGGGATGGAAAAATGGAAATGGAAGAGGTTGGGATGGAAAAAAAAAACATGGAAGCTGTTCAGACAAACCGAGTCATTGCAAGAAGGAAAACTGAGTAAAAAAAAAGGGGAGGGGGGTAGGGAGGAAGGCCACCTGGTCCCCAAGACAATGTTATTTGTGAGGTAACATTTGGATGCAAGAGTTTGGTTTAAAATGCAATGCTACCTCTGCCTTGCAAAAAATACAGTGCAGCAGCACTTATTCCCTACCAGGCTGCTCAAAAAAACATGGGTGGCCTTTTTGTCTGCAGTTAAGTGAAATCCAGAATCAGTAGTGCAATCAGATTTACAGCTACATAACAAGCACATAACTGGAAAATGAAACATTACCCCACCCGATAAATCTTTGATGTGCAATAAAAACAGCACGTACTGGCCACCACCCCTTCCTTTGGCTCTTTACTTCCTTTTCAGCTTCCTGCTCCTCTCCTCTCCCCGCCTCTCACTTTGGCTTGCCGTTTAGACAGCAAACGCCCGGTTTCGGCACTGCTTTGTATGCTAGGCCAGATAAGCACAGGCAGTGTACAAAACCCTACTAAACCAGAGAAGGAGCACAACTATCTTTGATTAGGTGGTCCTACAAGATGCAACACAACAGCCCCTTGGCTCTGAGCTTTCTGGAGCTCATCCTTTCCACACATTTGCAACAGGGTGTATAAGCAGACACCATCCTGACTAAAGCTTCTTGGCTCTGCTACAATAGTAATAGCAGGTAGTAATGAATAAGAATAACAAATCATAGCTAGCAGCAGTAGCTTGCTTGCTCTCAGGCCAGCTAACAAAGTTAACAAAGGCAAAAATAAAGAAGAATGTCACTCACCTCAAACAACAAAAGAGTTATATACATATATGAAGTCACAACCACAAGAGACAGTCGCAGTCACAGAAATGTGGTTTCCCCAGCACCTAGGAGAACAATTTTAGTGTTTTTTGTTCAAAAGGGTACAAAAAGTTAAATTAAAAACCTGCCTGGTGTTTGTAAGGGAGAAGTGCCTTGCTCTTCTGAAATACCTGTTTTCTAGAAGCAAAAGCCACTGAAATCTTCCTCTGACTGCAAAGAAGTCATCAAGAAGGCAATCTCCATTGCTAGAGATTAACAAAAGTACTTGGCTGTTTCACTTTTCCCAGTCTTTCCAGCCCCTTCTGTAATTTCATGCAACAGTATCAGCAACACACTTAGGCAATGTCTGTGACTTGAGGGTAACCTGTTTGGAGTACAGATGGATAGAAACTGAGAAAAAAATCATAATTTAAGGAAGAAAGTTTGTGACATTTTTTCATTCTTCTTTAAAGAATGCAAGGGGGAAGGAATCAGTTATCTGTGCTTCAAAGTCACTCTGTTCTCTGCAGTCCAGATTTCTTGAAACAACAGACCTAACAACAGACAGTTTTTTTCTAGGTCAAACACCTCATCTTCACTAACGGCATTCAAACTGCTCTCCAAAGTCTGGCTTCACTAGAAGGTTGTTGGTGGGCAGTATCAGCTGCAAAGCAGCAATCTGTCTGCTTTGCATGATAGCACACACATGCATTTGCCCAGTGCATTGGAGCCAGGTGTTCTCCCTAGTGAAAGGTCATTTTGAACTAGGAAAAGTTTACTGAGTATAGGTGATGTTTTACAGAGGAAAATTAAACACTCTCAGTCACCTCAGATCCCCAAACTGTAAGCTGGTAGGTTCCAAGATTTGGATCAATATACAGCATCTCCTGCCCCTTTCTGTAGGGAAGTACTAGAAAGTCTTGAGTTCAGTCTGCAGGCTTACTTCRTTGCATAAGTAACTGACTTCAGTGGACTGGTATTGCATATTGATTGAATCGAGTTCTTACTTCTTGACAAAAATATTCTTCTCCATTCTTCCTATGCCTTATATTTATGATAGTTAATTGATCAAAGCAAAGCAAGCTGTCAGGATATGTCTCTTCAGCAGTTCCAACACCTGCCCAAAAGGCTGTATGAGTATTCAAGCACAGAGCTGTCTCAAGGCTGTTCAGCAATGCAGGCAAAACTGTATTTGGCTGCCCCATGGATGAGAAATTGAGTGGAACCATCCTTGCTTCAGGAAGGGGAGGAAACAGAGAAAAACAGTGTTGGGATAGAAGATTGCAGGGCAAGGGAAGTGCTGGCTTCTCCTGCCAACAGGAAGGTGGGAAAATGGCAGTAGCAACTACTTCTGGGAGGGTTTATTTGTCTCCACTCTAGTAACCTATCTGGGCAGACAGACTTTGACCAGGGCAACAGCAATACTCCTTGATTTCTAAAGTTTTCACACACTGGAATAGGCACCAGGACCATCACCATTTTGACTATATCTACAGGGCTAAATAAAACAGGGTGAGGTATTGTTCTCCAGCCTTGAGAGCAAGCAGTACAGATTGTCCATGTCCACACTGCAGAGAACTTGGCTTCTTGGCTTTGGGTCTTGCCTGGACTCCATGTCTCGTGGTCTTAAGACATCATTATTATATTGCCAGTGCAAACACTTCAGAGTGTCTGAAATAACATGAGGCCTGTGTTGCAGACCAAGCCTACATGTTGCTTGGTGCAGAGGGTGGCATGAGGGCCTGTGGAGGTGTTTGAGGGAGCAAAGCTTGCTGGGCTAGTATTGGCAGACAAGAGTGAAGGAAACCAAACCTGGTGCCATCTCAGCTGTGCTGTCTAATGGGAACAGTCCCTGGCACACGCTATCTCCCAAAACATTTCCAAGGATTGTCTCAGAGCGCTAGCTGGCATGGGCCAAAGCCAAGGCAGGCAGCATGCTAACATTTAAGCAATATGGATAGTCAGCATCGGACAGGCCAGCTAAGCTCCTATTTACACTTCAGCTTCCAAAACCAACCAGGAGCACTCCCCAGGTATCAATGACATTACAGTGCAGAATTAAATGATTCAGAGTTATCTATATGAAATGTTCAGTTCATCTGTATTAATATTTTTTCTAGAGCTTTCAGTGTGGGAAAATTTTAAGAGGAAAAAAACCATGAAAGGAAGGAAATATTCTTCCCCATCTCTGCTCACAAAACTTAAAAACATTCTTTTTCCACACAATCAGAAGGGAAAATATGTGGAGAAAACATGAATTAACCAGCCCTCACATCACTTCCCTGGAAGGCTGAGCTGTAAATCAACAGCTGAGGTACAAATGAGGAGCTGCAGAGCAGATGGAGCCAGATTCTTCTCAGAGGCGCACAAGGAAAGAGCAAGGAGCAACAAATACACAAGTTGCAGCGAGGGAAATTGCAATAGGATAATAAGAAAAAAACATTCCCAATGCAAGTGGTGCAGCCCTGGTACAGGGCCCAGAGAGGCTGGGGAAACTCCTGTCATGGGCGTTGAGTAACACGATCTAACTATGAAGCAGGTCCTGCTTTGAGCAGGGAGTTGGTCTAGAGACCTCTGGAGGTCATTTCTGACCCAAATGCTTCTATGATTTTAAAGTTAAAACAGCTATCTTGTCACCACTGGAAACACACTTCACTTACATAATAGTCAGCAGCTAGAGCATGTAAACACAAACAGTTTAAAATTGATAATACTCAGGTCAGTATATTTCCTTCACGCTTTCTCTTTCTCCGGATACACCCCACAGAGATGAAAACCTCAGTTCTTACAATATCTCTGAGGAAATACTGAACAACCAACAAGCAAAAATTTTAGCATTAGCACCACATGACAGTAACTGGCAGAAATAGCTGGAGTTGGGTAACTGCAAAAAGAAATCTCTCCAGGGGCATATCAGGCAATGATCCTTAACAGCAACTCAGGGAGACATCCATCTGACACAGAAGCTTCATATGTAAAGCATCTGGCCAGCATTTGCAGCTAGTAAGGCCTGTCAGCACTGTGAAGCAGTAATGATCCGTATTACACCAGTTGCCAGTCATTTTGCCACATGCAAATAGTAGAAATGGCATAAAGCGTGATGTTGCCAGGTTGCACAGCCCAGGATGAAGCACCTGAGCTGTCTCTGCCACTGACTTTCCTCCACTGCTAGCAGCACCTGTAACAATAGTATGCATTTTTCAGGTGCAAAAATGCATCCTTTGTGTCTTTCCTACCTTCTCGGAAGAAATAATACTTCTGAGGAGGCTGTTTTGTATGTTGGTTGTGGATCAGACAAGCACTACAGCAAGGGAGACTGAGGTCAGGAAGACTGGAACAAACTGGCTAGACACGTTGTGGCATCTTGTCATGACCAAGACGTGTATCTGCCCAGAAGAAGATGTCTCATGGGTCCCGCCTGGGGGCAGTGGGTGGGCTAGACACATTTTGAAGTCTCATCCTTCACTACGTGCCTATGGTTACAGTCTGTGATAAAGGAGCTCAAGTGATGTCAGATAAGTCTGCTAAAAGTTAGCAGAGGTGAGCACCTGGCTGTCACAGCCTCTCCAGGGTGGACAGGCAGAGTTCACACAGCTGCCTCCAGAACTACACCAGTGTCCAAGACTGATGGACACAGAGACACTGAACACATGAAGGTGCATTTACTGAGATACATCTGATATGCTGCATGCAAGTAACATTGCAGCAGCTTTTCCTTCTTCGCATTATTCAGAATTTGACCACAAAACAGGGATAAGGGATAGGGGTATGTTCTCATTTATCAGTAATGTTTCCCTTTATTGGTTCCCCTTTATCATTTTCTTTTCTCTGTGTCTTTCTCCACCCTTGATCTCAGCTCATCAGCTTCTAGCCAGAGTCAATTCAAAAGCCAGAGAGCTGAGGGTGAGGCTGTGTTCAAGCTCCTTAGTCCTGTATTGTATATCTGGTCTAAGCTGATATTTTTCTTATGTTTTCTACTGCTGATACCCAGCTGCATATGTTTTAAACTTGCAATTTGTCTTCTAGCAAGGATAAGTGTTTGGGAAAAGGAGGTAGATCCCCTTCCCATTGGAGGTTAAAGTCTGATTTTCTCAAAAGAGGTAGGGTGCCTCTCTGAGTTCTTTGTACATTGCTATGAACATTTTTATGCAAGAGTCTTTGATTTTAATGACAGCCTTGCACACTTATCATTGCCAGCCATCTTGATTCTACCTTTTCACAGACTTCCATTGTCTGGTGGACAATGATTTTTAGCCTAGCCACTGCTTTCTCCATCACTTTGAGCTTAGACTTCATTGCTCAGCTTTCTCCAAAATTGGACAGGACAACTATTTATCTCCCTTTTATAGCTCTTCAGGTTTGTCATTCCCAGACTCTCCTCTTCATTACCAGTTTAAGCTGAAAAGGTCTTTGCTTTTTCCATTCTGACAAGAGCATGGGAACACAAGTGGGAAGGGTGAGCGTGAAGAGGTATTGAGCATTAGGCAAGCATGATAGACCATCTGCCGGAGAGGATCAAAAGGAATTGTCAACTGAACACATAGCTTGTGACAGAGAGAACTTGTGCTAACAAATAAAAACATGCATGGCACAAGCCAGAGCACATATGTGGTGTTAGCAATAGCCTATATATATTTGCCAAGTCTTCTCAGAAGAGTGGTATCTAGACTGCACTGAAGTGGGCCCTCAGAAAACACTCTGGACTTTGGCCCTCTTCATCACATATGCAAGTTAGTCAATAGCCAATATATGTGCTGAGGTCAAAAACAATAGGTTAATTTGTGTAGATGCACAGACTTTCAGGAGAACCTTACCTACTCTGAACCTCCAGCTCGAGCTTTTCTGGAATCAAAAGTCTAATAACAGTTATGTATAACTAGACTAATCAGACAGGAGCAAAGATATGTGACACTAAACTCAGGAAGAAGTCTCTTCTTATCCCAGAGGCCTATTTTTGATTCCAGTCGTTTGCACTAGAGGTGGGTCTGAATTAACATTGTGACTCCAAGGACTCAGTCTTCAGGTAGTAAATGAGTTTCCAAATCCAATTTGGGATCCTCAGTCTAATGTATGTCACTGTTTCCAATAAGATATTGATAATCAAATGTCTCCACGCGTCTTTGCAGGTTCAGAATCTTTAGTCTTTTTACACTGCCTTATATACATAACAAAACCTAGGCTGTCTGGCTTCCCTTTGCTTCAAATGTAGCTACACTTAGCGAAACAGATATAAAAACAGCATTCTGGATCCATTAGTGGTAATTTCTGTATCAGAATTGGTTAGAATCCAAGACAAAAGCTACAAGGTCAAAAGACTACCAAAAATGGAATAGTGTTCTTTTCAATTCATATATCAGCGTCATTTTCCATGCTCAGTAATGAAAGGGCCAAGAATCAGAAATGAATGAAAATGTTTGTACTGCATGGAGGCAAAGTGTTACTCAGGCTGATTTCTTGCAGCTGTACAGGCTTAAAAGAAATTAAAGTAGTAGAAAGTTATTTTTATCAAGTTGGATTAGAAGGCAGTAATGAAGCAGGTAATGTGAAAAGACAAGGTATAATCCTTACAGCCACTTTTCTAATGATAAACACACTTCAATTTGCATTTATTTTCTGGTAAAAACTACTCCTAAAATAAATTCAAATCACACGCATACTGCCTTTGATTTCATATTTATGATTCTGTGTGTGCAAATAAGTAATTTGGTACTTGAAGAAATTTGACAAGTTAGTGTTTATTGAGCATAAAACCAAGACCAGATAATGTTCCCAGTTGAGTGAACAGACAATCTCACATTGATTTCAACAGTGCAGGACAAGATCATAAAACAATATTCAGAAGAAAATCCACATTTTGCGGTAATGAGTGCTTACAATTATTAGCAAATCAAAAAAGACTCCATTTTTCTGTAAATAAGAATCTTCAGCCTCATACTTACTAATAATACACACTCTTTCTCAGTACAGATTACCTGTCTTACTGAGAGCAATACAGGCTGAGTTCATCAAAGAAGCAAATCCCCCTCTATTCTGGGAATATCTGCTCCTGTGCCCTCAATGCTCAACAGAGCTGAGATTTTACAAAGCTCTGAAACAGTGACTAAAACAAGCCAGAGATCAGGCAACGCATTTCAAAAACTCCCTGTCTGCTTCCTCTGTCTCACTTCTTTTTGCATGACAAACAAGAAAAGAAACAAAAAAAAGACTCAGACATAGAGCAGGAAACTGAACATTGCAGGAATTTTTTTGTACTATGCAGTACTATGCTTTTTTTTTCCTGGTGTCAAAGGCTAACAACCTTACAGGGACAATGGGGAACAGAAATATCCACCTGGCACTGTCAAATATTCCACAGATGAGTTCACAGTCAGGATGGCTTGTGATCACAGAAAATTTGAGTTGAATGCTGAAGACTACTCACAAAAGGAAAGCTTGGACCTTACAAATGCAAACACCTTTGGTGGCTGCTTAATTTAAAGGTTGCCCTCATCCTATAAGGAAAGTAGAGAATTACATGCAAACAGAAATCATAGTCAAAACTAAGTCTGACTGACATTTATACAAGTGCAAGAAAGTCCATGAGAACAATATGAAGGATATAAGCCATTTTTTGAAATTAGGGAATTCTTAATACATTTGCATACAAACTGTTCACAAGTTAAATGAGATAAAATTAATCTACCAAATTACAGCAGAACATTTACTCAACATTTACTCAAGCAGCCTCATACTACAAAATGATCAGAGTTATAATTTGCAATATCCTCTGTTGGACCTCCCAAATATTTTGTAGACTATCCTTAGTAGGACAATTCTAATATAGTGTACAGTCAAAAAAGGCTATGAGCATTTCATTTAGAGAGGCATGCACTTTATGTATCTCCTTTTCATTTGTATAGCACTATGACAAGATCTCTGAAGCACTACCAAAGTACAAAAATATTTCATTGCAAATGATAAAATGGTCACTTAGGAATCATATGAATGTTTTGTATTCACAGCCATGAAGGTCATGAGACATCTCCTGAACAGCTAGCTCATAGTTTGTTGCTGACACTGGATTCACATTATTCCACAGATTCTAAGTAAAAATACGTGCTTGTAGAAATTGGATTGTGCCTTTTCAATGCTGTTCTGGAATAGGCAAAATTGAGTTAGTATCACAGGCTGCATCTTTATTAGAATATTAAACGTTCCTGAGCACTGGAACCTGACTGCCTGTATAGTAAAATTATTAGAAAAGCCGCTGGCATGGTTTTGACCAGTACAGAACCGAGTACACACAATTCCTGGCTACATTTCAGGTGTTAGCATGGGGCATGGACCATTCCCAATAGGCAGTTTGCATGAGACTACCCTGCTATGGAAACAAAGAGAGTTTAATAGTCTGAACATGGGTTGTACTACTTCATTTAGCCTCTATGCTAAAGAATAGGCCAGGGCATATTTAACTTACTAGTATACACAAAGCCAGTATGTACCGCTACAATGAAACACAAGTGAACCAGTCAGGGACTTATTTAGGGAAACCCCTTCTTGCTACTTGCTGGAAAATGAAACAAATCACTGAAATCCCCTATGTGTTGTCTGGATCTGCCTAAGGGACTCACTGGAACAAATACTTTGAACAGAATACTTCAAATTGGCACGCTATTGCTACCTGGCCATTACGTTCAAACAAACATAATGTTTACTGGGTGAGGGGGAGCTGTCCAGAAGGAGTGAATATTTTTTTGCTTTGCAGGTTAATAAAATGTATATATTTTTGCCATGAAGAAAACCAGAGAGAGTAAAAAATAGCTCTCAAGTGAGATAGCAGCTATTCACTCCTCAGTTCCTGGAATCATGACAGCTATTATATAACTGAAAAGAAAATTAAATGAAATAAACAGCAGAAGCTAATTGGGTTGATACCAAGTAAAAATATAATTAGTCAAAGCATTTTGTGGCAAAGGCACAAGTCAATATCTGGCTGCTCCTCAGCCTCCGTAGTGAACAGGGATCCTGCCATGTGTTTAAAACTTGTTCATCAGGCATTTCCATGGAAACATGCAGATGCACTATCCTTGGATCACTGATTTCAGGAATTGCTGCTCCCAAGGTTCACTCTGGAGTGAGACCTCAGAGCAGGAGAGGGTGACAGGCTGCATTTCTGATCTAGAAACCTCCCCATACAGGTATTTGTTGGGTCTCACAATAGGGGCATTGGGTGGGGTAAAGAGTAAAATAGCATCTTGGACAAACAGAAAATGACTAAAAAGCTTACCYAAAAAAAAGACAAGAAAAAGACTAAAAATCTGAGAAACGACAGCACTGAAAAGAGCCTGAAGAGTTTACAAAATGTCGGATGCCTCCAGAGAGATTAAGATGTCTGCAAGAGTGTTAGCAACGTGCTATACCGCGAGAGGTTTAGGTTAAATGTTGTCACTGGGCTTGGTTATTAGAAGCTGTCCTTTTACATATCCAGATTGGATTCAGCCCGGGCACAACCTCTCAAGGTTAAGAAAATACTCACATATTATAAGGGCAGGTCTCTGAAGAGCACTTACAGTGACAGCGTCAGCCCATCACCATGTGCCTGGGGGACACAGAGGCTCCTTGCTCCTGCTACAAAACCTACGGCTCCTTGAGAAAATGCAGCCCTAACCTCTACTTGCGGTTCAGCTCATGTACGGTAAAAGGCAGATAAGGGTGGTTATGATACAAAAGCATCATACAGAGCACGTTGAAAGCATCGGTAAAATTTGTTATATGAATAAAAGGTGCTTAATTGCTAATAATTACTTCTACAGGAAAAAACACCTTATACAAAGCAGGCTAGATGATGGAGCATATGAATGGTAAGCATCCCTGAATGGGGATATCCCTTCAGTTTTGCTCTGATGCCATTAATAAAATCAGCACCTGTGTCTCTTCCCAGAGGAGATGCGGTGGTTTTTAGTACGCTCTGCAGTTTCTGCCTGGGAGATGCTCTGGCAGGGAGTTCGAGGACATGCTTCCCTTTAGCAGAAAGCTCAGAAGTAAGGTATACTGTCAAAGGCAACAGCAGATGCCTGCACCCTGTCTCTGTACTCACGCCAGACTCTAATTGGGAAGGAAAAGCAAATAGTCACAATGCTTTAAATATAATGAACCATGTTAAACTAGCATTACTAGTCTAAAATACATTGTATTAAAGTCTCAATAGCCAGAGGCTTCATAGGCTGTTCATGAGTGTTTGAGGGATCTATTACTGCAGTGATGTGATAGCTCCTGTGGACTGAAATTTCCTTAGGCGCTATAGAGAGTTAAGCATAAAGTGTGAAGCCTTAACTTTGAATTTTCTGGCTTTGGCTTAAGTCTGCCTCACAAAGTTCCTTTAATGCCTTTTTATTGTGTTTATTTCATCATACATTATATAGCATTAGTGATGATCCAAGTAGGCACACTGTCACCAACTGGTTATCCCAGTTTATCCAGAACTGACTGGTTTGGAACATGTCTTTAAGTGCTGCCACTGCAATCAGCCTCAGTAACACTCTTTTAAGACACAGTAGCAAACTGCAAAAATGACACAGGACGGAGTACACAGTCTTACAGTACAGAACTGCTATCAGGGGGTCATGCTAYTGCCAGCCTCCAAGCCTTTCTTTTAACAGCGGGTAGGCTATGGGGCTGAGCAGAGGCATGGCTGTCAGCAGAGCAGGCCAGAGGGAGGAACTTTCCTTTAACCCAGGTTTTCATGGGTATTTGAATCACCCCTAAAACTTTACAGGGACCAATGATCTTTCTTCATAGGGATGAATCCACACATCTTGAAAAGCACACATTGCTAAGAGAAACCAGACCACCCTTTGAGCTACAATGACTTTCCCCCAGGAGTGAGTCCCCTCTCTCGAGAAGAGCCCAAGCCTTCCCCAGCAGCAGTCCTCTGCTGCCAGGGTTTAGATATACTGCCCCGGGCAGTCCCGTATGGAGACACCCACTCTTGCTGGTGCAAGCACTCTGGTGGATCTGTGTGCCTGTTTCCTCACTGAGGCGTCACGAGGTGTGCGCGCCTGGCTCTCTGCCACAGGACACCCTGCAGCAGGAGCTGGCAGCCCACTCCTCACCCTCCAGCACCGTTAGTGCAGCAAACAAATGTAAACTGAGGTCATTGCAGCATGCACTGGCAACGCGCAAGTCATGGCCCTGACTAGTCAGGAAGAGCATCTCTGGAAGACAGTGGCACAAGGTCATATCAGTGCCACTTTATTCAAAGCTAGGCAGGTAGACAGAGCCAGAAGTAGCCTTTTCCCTTCACAGCCTGGCAATAGAATAACAGCAGTTAGCTCAAAGGGAGAAAATTAGGAGTTCAAGAGACAAAATTCCTACAGGAACTAGCCTCAGGCTGCAGAATGCTTTCCAGTAAAGAGACAAGAGTTACCCTAGACCTCACTGCATCCTCAGCTCCATGCAAAATGCATTTGATCAGACCACTGTCCTCCTCAGTAAACTCTTCTTTCTTGCACATAAACAAGAACCCCATAAAGTAATGAAGCCATTTATTTCGAAAGGCTGAGAGAAAAAAAACAAGGCAGTTGCCATCATTTCTGGTTTTTAAATGCTTGCAAGACTTATGGGGGAACACTGTATCATTAGAGAGAAAGGTACACCTGAATTAAAGGCCACGGGTATACTGAATTAAAATTAAATTTGGTTCTGAAGTACTGTATGCTTTACATTACTGGGAGAAGGTCACACATTTCCCTGTCTCAATATCAGTAAGATACTTATTTTATATAGGAATATGCTTGAATTGCTCTTGATCTATATATTTCATTAAAGCCCACCTTTTCTTTCACAAGAGCAGAATTGTTTTTTTTAAAAAAATGTTTGTTTTTTAAACTACTTATAATTATTTAATACTTTCCCCATAGCAATGCAATTGATTAAAAAATAGCTCAACAATTGCTCATTTTCTCTACTCATCTTGGTGACTGAAGCCTCCAAGCAAATACATTTCCTCATTTCTATCTGTGCTATCTCCCAGAAGATCTTTCTTGGTGCCTAAGAAATCTCATTTATTAAATTGCAAAGGGGGGGTGGGAAAGATTTGTTTGAACACATCATGCAAAATTTAAATTTGGGTGTAGATAGGAAATGAGATAGGAAACAAGAAAGAGAGTTTTCCTTCAACATATTTCTGTTTAGCAATAAACTAATTTAGTGAGGGTGCTTGGCATCAGTTGCACTTTTGCCTTTTGCGTCTGATAGGGGAGCAAAGAACAAGGATGATGATTTGATTTATTAATAGCCATTTCATGCCAGTAATACAGGAAGAAATTGTGTGTTGACTTAGAGAAATAATAAGAAAAATAATGCCTGCCTTTTTTTGTTTGTTTGTTTTTAATGGCAGCTAACGTACTGGAAGAAGACTCAATGGAGCAGGACATAGAGAGCCCTGTCACTATTCATCAGCCAAAGTTGCCCAAACAAGCTAGAGAGGATCTGCCAAAAAATATAAACAAAGAATGTGCCAAGAGAAAAATCCAGAGGTATGTTAGGAAGGATGGGAAATGCAACGTTCACCATGGGAATGTCAGAGAGACTTACCGTTACTTGACTGACATCTTCACTACTTTAGTCGATCTCAAGTGGAGGTTCAACCTGTTGATTTTTGTCATGGTTTACACTGTGACTTGGCTCTTCTTTGGAATGATCTGGTGGCTAATTGCCTACGTGCGAGGAGATATGGATCATATAGGGGACAGCACGTGGACCCCATGTGTCAGCAACCTCAATGGGTTTGTCTCAGCCTTTTTATTCTCAATCGAGACAGAAACCACCATTGGGTATGGTTACCGGGTCATCACGGACAAGTGTCCCGAGGGAATTATTCTACTTTTAGTTCAGTCTGTTTTAGGTTCTATCGTCAACGCTTTCATGGTTGGCTGCATGTTTGTGAAAATATCCCAACCCAAGAAGAGGGCAGAAACCTTGGTTTTTTCTACAAATGCAGTTATTTCCATGCGGGATGGAAAGCTGTGTCTGATGTTCCGAGTAGGAGACCTTAGGAATTCACATATTGTAGAGGCATCAATACGAGCCAAGTTGATCAAATCCAAACAGACAAAGGAGGGGGAATTTATACCACTCAACCAGACAGATATCAACGTAGGTTATTACACAGGGGATGATCGTCTCTTTTTGGTTTCACCACTGATCATCAGCCATGAAATTAACCAGCAGAGTCCTTTCTGGGAGATTTCCAAAGCCCAGTTGCCCAAAGAGGAGCTAGAAATTGTTGTAATCCTAGAAGGAATGGTGGAGGCAACAGGTAACATTTCTTATACTTTGTGTAAGGTAAATGCTTTAATTTTAGAAAGGAAAACCAATGGTTTTGCTTCACTTTAAAGGAATCACTTCAATAGTCATTACATTTGCAAAAGGCATCAGTTATCTGGTTAGCGTCAAAATTAAAAGCATGTCCAGTTTAATTGTGTGTTCCACCTTGCCTAATGAAATTAGTGTTGTTTCTGCTCTGTTTGGAAAATGGGAGAGCATTTCTCATTTTCTAAATTTTTCACAGCATGTCACCCAGTTATTTGTCATTCTATTGCAGGAGCAACTCAGCCATTAGAACTTTATGGGATAAACTGCTAAAAACAAAAAAAAAATTCAAACCAAAACTCTGTTTACAACTTACATGGAAGTACCATAGTTCCTGATGCTTCCAATCACCTATGGATAACAGCAGAATAACTGCTTGTCATATATATATTTCTACCATGAAATTCCTAGACTGTTTGGATTCAGTAGGAAGTGATAATGTGTTCAGCTTTCTCTTTTTGCTTGCTTGCTTCCTTGTTTTTGTTTTTGTTGTAATTTGGGGCTTGTTCCACCTTGGTTCACAAAAGATCTGTCTGATTTTGTATTGCACTGAGGCTCCCTACACATCACAGACGTGTACAGAAAACTTAAAACTGGTGTATATAAATAAGGTGTGTTATGTCACCAGAATCTTGTAGGAAGCCTGTTCAGTCATTATATACAATTATACAGTAGAACATCAGATACCAGTTGACGCAGAGAAAATAATGCTTGGAAATCATAGCAAATAGACCAGTAATGTTTCTCCTTTGCATTAAAACCAAAACAGAAGAAAGATTCTTTCTCTAAAAGTGCTGGACCTCCCTCAGTCAGAGTGCTAATATACTTGGTTTAGGACATGGAGGGATTTTTTTTCTTGTCAAGATAGCATCAATCTTGATAGCATCAATCTCTAAAGTAAATAAATACAATCAGTGGAGGGGCATGGTGATCAGAAGACAAAAAAAAGATATGTTGGGGAAGGAGCAAATACTGATTAAAAAAATCTAAGAAACCAGATTTGCCATTTTTCCCCACTACCTTAACAAAAGCCAGTAAAGTTTGAGAATGCACATTACACATCTCTCACAGCGGTACAGCCTTCATAACCCTGACTCATGTTTTGCAACTGGAGCCAGGAAATAAAGAGCAGTCTCTTACTAGAACATGTATGTGTGTTCACACATCTATTTTGTGGTGTCAGAAGAAAACTGCATTTGTCACCATATAATAAACGTGTGAGACAAAAATGGAGCAAAAGAAAGTGAAGGGAACTTGGCAGAGAATTTGAAGTGGTAAATGCAAGGCTTCCAAATCTTCTGGGAAGCAGGTGGTACTGAAGAGAAATCACGGAGATGAAATGTTTAGTGTTTCTGATACATGCAGTAGGCACAGAGGTTTCAAACATCTGCCTCACCTTTGGGTGAGAAGATGAGGGAATTGCAGTTTGTTAGCTGAAACCATTCTGAAATTTCTGAAATATGCAAATAAATGAACTTGACATCCCAAAGAGCAGACGATATTTTCAGGTTTACTGAACACTGTGTTTTCCAGAAAAATGATTCTCAAGTAGTAGAGGTATAGAAAGCGTCTCACCAAAAATACATATAAAATCAAAAGACAATATACCCACAGAGCATCAAACACAGCCTCATTGTCTTGAGCCCCATGGCTTTTCACTATTTAACCCTTCCTCCCTAACCTCCCCTTGCAGCCTCTGGGCTCTTTTTCATTACTCTGATATTGACCACTTCTTCCACCCAGTCTTTATCAGCCTGCCCTGGAGAGGACTATCTCTCAGACTGCTCAGACTGGCAAAGTTCAAGTTAAAACAGTCCCTATTAACCATGAGACTGGATGCAGTGATTTGAAAACCTGTCAAAGCCATTCAGGATAAAGGGATTACACCGGCACTGGATAGATAGCTACAGTCACAATTTTTAGCAGGTCCATTTTGTTCTGTTTGGGCCAGCTCTCCAGCACACCGCCACACGAGATATGAGGGGAGGACATCAAATAATGCTGCTTAACTATGGCATCAGAAAGATTAATGTCAGGCTAGTTGTCATAATTACCAGCCCAGTTCATAGGAGATGTTGGTGCAGAAGTAGCCACTCATTCTGTGTTTTGCCCACATGCATTGGCTTATTTTTGTTGAAGATACAACCAAGCCAACTTCCTACCAAAACTACCCATTTTCCTTTCTTACTTTAAAAATATTTTCCAGATAAATTCTGGCAAACACTGAAGGCAAATTTAGGCCATCATATATTCACACTTCCTTCTTACACCAGATGTAGAGTGAGAGCAGAAACAGAAGTTGCTTATAGCAGCAATCTCCAGCAACAGAGAGCAAGCAACATGCTACCCATCACATCTTCCAACATTGTTCAAAGCCATAGGGTACAAAAATATTGAAGCTGAAGCTAACAAACTGTGACCTTGCCTATAGCAATATCATGATTCACTATTGTTACTCATGGGTCAAAAACATATGGAGACCACTAACTTATGCTATTCATCAAAAAAAGTAACCCCAAGTTTGACCAGTGAAAACAGTCCTTTCTCAATTTTCAGAACTTCCCCACTCTGACACCACTTATCCCTTAAATGAGAAGCATAACAGAGGAAAATGCTAGGTATAAGCATTTGCTAGTATTTTTATTAATTATTGTTATTGTTCTGTTTAAAGTTTTACTGAGCAAGTGATAACATTTTACACATTTACAGTATCTAATACTTTCCACCTTAAGGGATCCAAAAGCACAGCTACCTCTACTATGAGACACACCTGCATATGTACTGCCACATGAACATGTGGTGCCACTACATGTTAGAAGAGAAACTGAAGAATAATGCATCTTATTAAAGGAAATGGAGGGAATGAAGACAGACAGAACATAATTAACTGAACTGAAATTCAATAAAAAAATTGTATCAATGACCCCCTAATTCCTCCTGAAAGCATCACCATATTTTTGTGAGATGCAAAGAGAGAGGAGCAGATATGTCTCTAGCAAGGTATATACCAAAATATCAGCCTAAGGAATATCACCACACCTTCCTTATTCACATTTATTCTACCATGAAGATTACTTTTGAGGGCAGAAGCTTCACCAAGACACTTCCAACAAGACATGAAGTCAATCTGACTACTTCATACAGCATCAGCAAGAACTCAAAATTATACTGGTTTTAAAAAATGTGTGTTATGGATCCTTCTGATATGCAATTTTCCATGTTTATTTACAACAACATTAAAAACCATCCCTCTAGGTTCAAAGGATAACACTCTTGCAAAGGTTTACTCCTGTGACTGGATGTGCATCTCTCAAGGGTCTAAAAATCCCAATGGTGGAGGAGTGGTTTTGGTCTTGTCCTGTACTGCTCACAGGTGACATGTTATTGCAGTCCCCACCATAGAGGGCTGGTGGCTCAGCTGAAGACACAACAGCTCCCACTTCCAGTTTCTGAGGTCCATATTGCCATTCCTCAGGGGTACAGGATGAGCTCAGCTCTGCACAGCCCTGCACTGCGAAATAAGTCAGGCTACTGGGAAGCAACTGAAGAGCCTTCAGGAAAGGGGGTGGGCAAAAGTCACCAAAAGTTGCCGTATCTGAAGGACATACTGGTTACTTCCACCTTCTACAGCATCTCTTCCATTTTCTGCTATGCTAACAGCAGATAGGAGTGCAAGCAAGAAGTGAGAACCCATATTAACTCTGTAACACCTAAAAGTACATTGACCTTTAATGGGGAAGCCATTTCGGAAGCACTTGTGCTCTTTTTGTGTCAGAATACCCCAGGGGCATTGAAAAAATAGCCCCATACCAATGAAGACTCTGGTCCCAGAGTCACCAAGCACTGAAGAGTAGGATTCTAGCATCCCACTGTCTCCTTAACGGAGAGTCACAACATTAAGGGCAAATGTACTGACAGGAAAGAATAGGACTAACAACAATTCTGAGTTCAGCAGAATCTGATATTTGACATTCAAAATATTTGGTTTATGTTAAAGTGCCAACACTGCTTTCATATTATTTTATGGAGACCAATTAAATGATTTGTTAAACTATGCACATTTATTGTAAAGGATGTGGAAGAGATGATTATTGTTCTTGGACCAACAAAAAAACTTATGCCTAAGGATCCTGAAGCCTGTCTCCCCTAAACGGCACTCACAAAAACTTAGATTTTGGGGTCTTTTTTATCCGTTTAATTTTTTTTTTTTACAAAATTTACAATTAATGTATTTTATTATATTTTTAACAGCCTCTTCCTAGCCATATACTTGACATTTTTAAACCCTTTTCTCCTGGTAAAATCCATTTTTAAGGGAGATCTTATGATCATAAGCAAACCAGTCATTAAAAAAAAAAGAAATTTCCAAATGTATAATTCTGACACAGGAAAAAAAGACAAGACCAAAAAAAAAAAAAAAACTAAAATCTTTTGAGTCTGGGGAGGTGAAGTGGGGAAGTGAGATATGTTAGGGGGGAGAGAAACTGAGAAACAGAGAGAGAGCAAGAAAGTGAGATTTACAGAAAAAGGAGAGAAAGAGGAGTGTCTTGAACAGCCCATAGCCTGGTTAGTAACGCAGTTCCTGAATTGCAAGTAGCCTGGTTCAAATCCCTGCTCTGAATATGAATTAATTTACAGAAAACAGCATTTCTGAAGACCAGAAAGTAATAGAAAGTATTTCAATCTACTTTATCCAGCAAGACCCTCAAACCCTGTAAAGTTGTATCTGGCCAGTAGGGTGCAGTAGATGACACTCTGGCAATTCCCTCTCCCTAGAAATAAAAACGTGAAAAAAGAAGCAGTATCTGAGAAAAAGAAATGGTATACACGTTTATAATTATCAAAAATTAAGCAACAAAGCTAATAGATACCTTTATGTTCACATGCATAATTTTACAAATAAACTTGTAACACAGTGCATTTATATTTCTGACACATGGGCAGCTTGAGAGAGTAGTATTTGCAGAATGGTTTATAGATATGTAAACAAATACACTTGCCAGCTGTGGAAAACGTGTGTGGAAAGCAATAAAATGTTCACATAGATGGTTATTTATATACTAAGTGATGTTATCGACTAGACAAACATTGTATAAAGCTGTTCATGCTCTTCACTACAGCCCCTTAGACTGACTGTTTCATTGTTTTTTCACTCCCATCCTAAAGAATTGCCATATTTACCTCTTATCCTTGCCCAGTCCTAACAAATATCTCCCTCTGATAAGGAAGTTAGCAGTTCCAACCCTTCAAAACATCTCAGCAGACTTTGCTCTCTCTCCAAATAAGCCTTGCTTGGTCTACAGCTTTTCACTAGATTTTTTCTACTGCTCTTCAGAGATGTTTATGCTCTCAGATTACTTCCTAAGGAGGTGTAGAAGAGCAGGAGAAAGGAATCAGAATTTCTCACATGCAGGCGTTTCTGCAAGACAACTGGTGAATGTAGATTATGTTGTTGTTCCCAGGTACATGGACTGAAATGCATTTTGACCAGGGTAAGAAGGGTGAATTTTAACCAGGGTGAATAGCCTCTATTCTAAGCTGGATCTCATCATTTCAGGAACGGACAGGATACAGTGGCTCTCCAGTCCTTAGTTTTCCTTTCTTTCTATTTTAAGAGTTGTAGCATCTTCTCTTGGTGTTCTATTTATACTGCAAGGTGTGAGGCATAGATATCTAGGTTAACCTACTCATATATCCCCATTTCCTTAGTATTTGCCAACAATCTCTTTTACTTATGTTCCTTGCTCACATTTTCATTTTGGGTTGTTGGTAATTCTTAACACAGAAAATTAGGAATGTCAGCATGAGCTATTGTGGTCATGAGGTGGGGTTATGAATGCCAGCAAAGAAAGCCACCCTCATTTTGCTGTGAGGTTTCTTCCAGGAAGCTTCCTCTACAGAGGGAAAAGATTAGTCTATCTGTCAAAGGGGACTGTAAGATTTAAATAAAGCAATTACAGTCTTACAATAGTCAAAAAAAAATGCAAAATGGCAAGAAGTCAGGGAGCAAAGTGCATGAGAAAAGAGAGATGCTGATTATGCATATTTCAACCAAAATTTTCCTGGGACTGCCTATATTACTTTCAGGGAAGGAAAGGGAAAGGGATTACACATTTTGTTTAATAGCTTCATCCTCTAATTAATGTCGTACTATACAAACATTTTACAGGGGGGTTGATAGTAGCCCATTATCCATCTTTCCTACCTTTCTCACCAGTTAGTTGTTCAGCTCTATACAGCTGCAGCTCCTTCCTCATCTCTACAACTTCTCATATAATATTCAGATTCAAGCAGTAACTTATATGGTAAAAGGTAAGAAGATCCCTAAAAACTAGGTTTGAGACCCCTCTATGTTAAAAAGCACTTACTTATATCTAAATAGATATTATTAAATAATTCTATTTGGAATGCAAATCAAACTTTCAGTAGAAGAGCTTCATTTTGTACCTCGTGGCCTTGCAACCTTGTCAGGTCAGTCTGAGCGCACGGAAAGGGCAGAGTTTCAAGTTGCGGGCACACGCCCATAGACCTCCACCGTCAGCTTGCGTCCTTTCCTAGCACAGTGACAAGCAGAGATGCCCACAATTTTATCTTTTTTCACCATTCCTTCTCACTTGTGAGGCTACACGTTATCATTTGCTGCACATATAGTTTCCGCAGCCAGAGGACGCCAGGATCCCAAAGCTGTGCTTCAGCGCTGTGCCCTACTGCTGTCCCTGCAACCCTGCTGGCCCCCTCCACCTTGACCTGCACAGACCTTACCAGCCACCACTGGTGGAGTCCCCCTAAAATTGCATAGTCTCCCTAAAATTGCAATTGCACAAAACTTAGCAAACACTGCTGCTTCCAGCACAGCTTGTGAAGGTGATACTGCAGAGTCCTTGGGTATCCAGAGCCAGATCAGGGATGATTTTGGGGGGGGGGGGGGGGACCACGAAAGGAGAGGATGAGCTGCACTGAGCAGCATTTCATGTCCCCCATGCCCACGCAATCTCCATCACAAAGATCTCCACTTTGCAAAATCAATGGGATGTTTCTAGGCAAAGGGCATAGCAGCGTTACCCAGGCCAAAGGATTCCCGAGGCAGAATTTGCGCAGGGAACATTTTTCACCTGCTTACAAAGCTGAGAGCCAAGTTCTGACTCCTCCATAGAAGTCCTGCAGGACAACAACGTGCCGTTTACATTTCTGAGCACTTTTAAAGATGACTGCTATTAATCTGAGTGTGTTCAGTTTGTCCGCTTGGTCTTTGAACAATGTAAATGAAGGGCCAGAACTGAAGCAGGTGATTTGGAAAAGGAAGAATAATACTATCATTTTTAATTTTGGACTTTTGCTTTTGGTCATCTGAGGTTATTATTATTTGGAGAGCAAGGCTGCTGAGCACCTGAGATGAAAACCCAGGCTCACATTGATTTCAGTCCAGGCAGTATCTCACCCCTGGAACTTTTGCTTCAATGAACTGATTCTTCCATGTTAATTATCTTGTTCGGTTGCATTTGATCTTCAGATGTGAAGCATACTTAACTAGCCCACATTTCAAAACTGTGGGAAATCTTTTTGACAAAATCTGTTCTCACCAATATTTCTAAAAGGTCTTTTCACTTTTCCCTTTGGTCCTTATTTACTTCCAACTATATAATATTGTTTCCTCCTGTTCTGTCTCACTGAATTGTAATGAATGATAATCATGTTACATTACACTTCTTGATTACACTGAGACCTCTCTAAATTATAAAACTTACATCAGTTTTTGATGAAAATAAGCTTTCACCTTCAGCAAAAGGTTTTCCCAGAATTGAACAGAGCGGTTAACTGAGAAAGGAAAAGTGACCTAAAAGACTGAAGAACTAGCAAGCAAAGCTGCTAAGTAAACCACAAATTCAAAATCAGCATTTGACAGATTAAAAAGAACAAGGCTATGGATTGCAGTTAAACCCACTGGATACATAAAATACATGAAAGAGACACAGAAGACTTATGACTATATGCTTTATATCCTAGCAAGATGCTGTCAGCACTAAAAACTCCCTTTACGGCACAGCTCTGGGTTTCCTGAGGCCACTATATAAAAGTCCTCAAGGGATTACAGCGAAAACAATTTGCAAAGAATTGCAGTGGTCTCTTCTAGACTCAGCTATGGCATTTCAGAAAGCGGCAAACACAGGCACAGATTCACTATGGTGCTCTGGTTGCTTCTCACCACCCTGCCAGTACAAAGCAACTGAGTTCTAGTTTAACCATTTAGCTAAATTGGGCTCAGAGAGCTGCTTGCCTCTGCCACTAAAGAGGAGCAAACTAACAAGACCACGCTAACTAGATCATGCTAGTGAGTCTAAACCTGAGTCTAAGTGGTAGCACAGACATTAATTTCAGGGTACACAAGTGGAACCGCTTCTATTGAGCAGCCACACATTTGTCAGGACCCGTATCTGCAATTTCTAGCAACATTAATCTGAGCTGCACATGGGGAATGAGGCTGGCCAACAAACCTGCCTGGCACCTTCTAAACAACAGGCCTATAAAAGAGCTAATCTGCTTTTTTTCACTAAGTGAGAATGGCAGTCAAGAGCTCCAACCTGAGAATATRTTACCAAAATAGCTGTATTTCAATGCAGCATGCTTTCAGCTTGGAACAGTGAGATTAATTTAACAAGTCATTTAATGTTAGATGCTGAATTCCAATTAAGCAATGCTGAGCATCTATAGCTTAGTATAACTGGATTGGTTTTGATATAGAAAAAACATTTCCTTGTTTGACAACCTGCAAGCAACCCACATGTCATCTTTCTGGTTGTACTCCACTCCTCACCTTTCCAAACCTGCTGTGTTGGCAAAAGAGATGGAAAGAGAGAGGGTCTTCTGGGAACGATCAGACAGCCATTGTGACAATGAATGTGAAATGCAGAAAGAGCTCCTGTAATAAGGATTTTATGCTCTTGTTCACTCATTCTCTCTCCCTCATTCCCTTCATTCCCAACAGAATAAGAATAAAAACAAATTACAAAGATTTCCAATATTTCTGTTCTTCCAGGTTTTGACAGTTTTCATTAGCTGAGATTTCAGCAGAATGGAACAAAACTTTTCTTCAAAAATTAGGATTTTCATAAAAATAAGAACATTTAATTTGAAAGATTCCATTCTTAGAACTAATCTAACTAAAGAAACATGATTTAAAGAAACATTTAAAACATGAAAGCAATGCAAAAATTAAACAGAAAAACAAAATCAAGCTTTCGCTGGTTATCAGAAAGCTTTTTTTAGATTTCTGAGAGGTGACGAAATTCTATTTAGAAAAATAATTCAGACAGAACATTTGGATCAGCCCCACTAATTTCTCAGAAATGAACAGTGGGAAGGGTAATCCTAGGGGATTTCCTGTCCTGCAGAGGACCCCAGGTTGTCAGCTTCCAGGCTCCTGCCAGCAGTTCACTCTTTCAAAGCAATGGGCCGTACAAACAGCTGCCCCAGACAGAACCACCTGCAGACTTTGCTCTGGCACCCTGAGCATGCGGGGAGGGCAGTGGCACGCAGCTATGACAGTGCCAATGCAGGCCACCATCATAGCAAGGGAAGGGGACGGTGTAGCCATGTCACTGCACTGGCCAAGGCTAATTCGGGAGCCAAAGCCCCAGGGATCTTTCATTGAATTCACACCTGTTACTAAAAGGAGTCAGAAGAGGCCAGCATGTCCCTGACATCACCAAATTGAGGGTAAGAATAAAAGAAGTAAAAGACAACATGAGGAAGGAATCTGGCAAGCGCAACTGCCTACCTCAGCCTGTAGTTTTATGCTTTCCAAGAAGATGAATGGGCTCAGGTTCACACGGACAATGAATGTTGCTGCCCACACTAAATTCACTGGAGTAAAAGTCTCTGCAAATACAGTCCTAAGCAGCTCACTAAACAACAGGTCTTAGCACAAGCTATTAGGAGAGGGAATGATATGCACCAAAATATGCCCTTTTGACAAAGAAGGCCCACTGCGTATTGGACTGTTTCAGTAAGAGTACAGCCAGCAGGCTGAGTGAACGGACTATTCCTCTCTCTTTAGCACTTGTGAGGCCACCTCTGGAGCGCTGTGTCTGGTTTTGGGCTCCCCAGGACAAGACATGGACACACTGAAGCAAGTCCTGCACAGGGCCACCGAGATGGTCGGGGGGCTGGAGCGCAGGACATACATACGAGAAAAAGCAGAGGGATTTGGATCTGCCCAGTCTGGAGAAGAGAAAGCTCATGGAGGACTTTATTGGTGTCTCACCCTACCTAACAGGAGGATACAGAGAAGATGGAGCCAGGCTCTTCTCGAAGGTGCAGGGTGACAGTGCAAGAGGCAACAGGCACAAGTTGCAAAATGGGAAGTTCTGATTAGTTACTAGGAAAAACTTTTTCACCATATGGGTGGACAGATTTGAAACAGGGGCCCAGAAAGGCTGTGGGATCCCCATCCCTGGAGATACCCAAAACTTGACTGGACTAGCCCTGAGCAACCTGGAATAATTGGCTCCACTTTGAGCAGGGGTTTGGACCAGATGATTCCAACCTAAATTATTCTAGATTTATAAATCCAAATACATCTCCTCCTAGTATTTTATGGCTGTGAAGAATTGGATGGATTTGGAAAAACAACAGCCCAGTGGACAGCTTGCATTGCTCTTCCATGTCACCATTTAAGAAATTGTTTTTTACATATGTGAAAGATGTTCTGTGGCAGCCACTGAACCACTGGAGACAGCTGTGCCTCAGCGAGGGAAGGCAGAACTGAGTAAGGAGCATGAGTCCACAGCTCTGGACAGGCAAGTAGCCTGCAACCAAGCTTTGCCTCAGGAGGCCTGCTGCAAGAGAAAAATTAAAATTTTTAAGGCTGTGTCCCCTCACAGGGGCTTTTTGCCCCTCCAGACAGTGAGGGAGGTTGAGATGGGCACCAAATATTGCTGCAATTGTCTGCTCCTCTTTCCATTGGACAGGCTTTGTGTCATTCAAGCTGCCAACACAAAATCTAACTACATGCAATTGTCCAATTATTATTATTATTATCCTCATCCTCATCACCACAACTGATAGCCTTGTATCTAGCCATAGTCTCAAGAAGTATAAGGTTTCTCCCTGGCGAGAGGCCTTAAGGGACATTAGGGGTTGACAATTTTTATTCCACATTTCTGACTGATGCAGACTAATATGAACTGAAGAGACGGATTTACAACAAAAGGAGAAAAATCAATCATCTGAGATGCCAGGCACCACCATAATAAAAAAGATTTAAGACTCAGCCAGCCCAATTAAACTGTGCTGGCATTTTTTTAAACCAGCCATTAGGTTCAATTTTTTCACCCCTGCATAAAACTTATTGCACTTAGATCACCTAAGTGAGAAGAATCTCATTCCCCTTTTCCTAATTTCTTGTTTCTGTTTCCATTAGTCTCTTTTTACAGTGAAAAAACAACTGAGCTATTTTTTTCAGATAGTGAGTACAGCAACGAGAGTATCTAATTGCCAATAGAGTCAAGACAAATGCCATGAAAAAGCATGAAACAGTCATGGCTTCAAAGGCTTCAAGTCAGTCAAGGATTCTCATCTGACCAAAAATCTGCTTCAAGGGCAGTAACTATGTCTACAGTGTTGTGAAGTGGAGGATGTTTAGCCTTGCAGACTGAGAGGAAAATACCTTTCTCCTACTCCTAGTCAAGGGCAGGCTGTCTTGGGAGTACAGAGGCTGGAAACTGCCTTGGCAACACAACAGTCCCACTGTTTTTAGCAGCATCTGACTAATGAATTTTGTTGCTTTATGGGTGACAGTCATTGATCGAGCCCTACATAGTGCTTCCTTATTACAGCAACTCAAGTGTTTCCAGAGCAAATCTGCAGAGTATTCATTTGAGAAACACAGGTCATAAGCACCATTACAGCTGCATGTCAAAACCACAGCAAAGTGGTCACGCACAGCACTGCTACCACCATCAAAGCCAGGTCTTCGCTGTGAACAGCAGTGTGGGGCAGAGCAGGAAGGGGAGCCTACACAGAGAGCAAGAGGTTGACACCATTGGCAGGGGAGGAAGGGCGTCAGAGCACCTAGTTCAGAACAAGCTYGAGCCGGCTGTTCATAACTTCCCTCCTCTAACTATTTCCGTGTCGAACAACTGGTCTGTTCTCCCATTCAAATTTTACACTGAAATTGCGCTTTGCTTTTTTTTTTTTTTTTTTGGTGGTGAAGAATAATGAAGCAAAGGCAAAGATCTCACTCTTTCAAATGACAAGTATTTCAAAATAGATCCAGTACTCATTTTTCAACTTACAAATGAATTAGAAACAGTTGAATGAGAGGTGCTTGTCTGTGCTTCAGAACAGCTTGTTCTATAACTGTGCTCAAACGTCCCTTTAAGGGAAGTTTCCCATCAGAGTTCAAAAAGAGACACAAAAGGGTTTTAAAACCTTGTTAAATTAGTCAAGGTCCAGGGACAGAATGGGTTTAAGACACAAAGCACAGGACTCAGCCTTGTTATGTCTACCTTCCTACCCTCTGGAAGGATATAAAATGCTGGTAAAGAATTCAAAAGTGATCAGCAATAGAAATCTAGTCCAGGAAACCCCCTACCAATGTGTTTCTTATACATCTTGAGCCTGCTCCAAAGTGCTCCCAAATCTGTGAAGATCACACTCTCCGGTAGCCTTTGAATCAGGACCTAAAAGGATAAATTGAGCCATAGGGWGCCTGTCAGCTCCCTAATGGCCTCACAGAAGAAGCAATTAGGACTCTAGTTGAAAGACAAATGGAAGATTAGAAGGTGATAAATGTTTATAATCTCGATAAAGTATCCATACTTGAAGCTTCATCTAAGAAAAGGGGATATTTGAGAAGACTCCATACCTACTGGAGAAATGGTGCTGCCAGGACATCTTTCCCTTGGGTACAGCATGTGGCAGTAGTCCTGCAGTCACTCTGCTCTCTGCAGTCACTGTTCTACAAAGACAGCCCAAAACAAATCTTCAATATTTCATCATACCAACTGTTCACGGCAAATACAAATGCTGCTAAGTATTCAGTTCATGAAAATACACCTTGATCTATCTCCCTTCCTTATGTACTCAATTCACTACCTCCTACCACACTTTCCATCGGTCATACATTGTTTAGTGCTTACTCTGCTACAAAAAAACAAATGAAGAGCCAAAATCTCACCAGGTATAGCAGGTCCATTACAAATACGTGCTAATGATTTTATTTAAAAGATACCCAAACCAGAATAGAGAGCTAGCGACTCTTGTAAACACAAATGGATCTCCAAGCTGATCCTCTTACTTTACGGTAGCCAAGACAGAGATCAGATCTCTCTTGAATCTCTTTTCAGTACACTACTTAAGTATCACGTCAAGAAGGTCAGGAGAACACTGACAGAAAAAAAATTAAATAATTCCATGAGTTCCTCTGTAATTTTTTTTTACTCTTTCCATTTTTTCTCACTTCAGTACCTTTGAAGAAGCAAGGAGACTTCTTGATCATGAAATCCTGTTTATAATATGAGGTCTGGACATCGCTGTTCTAGCTTTGCCATATTCCCCTCCTCCTCTTTCTTTTTTTTTATGCCCCAACTTTTTTTAGAAGGAGCCAATGGGCCAGATAATGTGAACATTTCAAAGTAGTCTTCTGGATAATAATGTAACCCTTGGAGCCTAGCAGCCCAATCTGTGATGCTGAAAAGACAGCAGCCAAGTTTCGCTAATGTCTACAAAGCAAACAAAATAAAATGCACGGAAAGCAATAAATAATCACAGTCATTTCTATTCAACACTTATACAGCATCTTCTACCTGAAGACTGCAGAATGGCCAGCAGATAATAGGCAAGTGTTCTGGTCTCCCGATCCTGCCTTCAACCAGTTTTGATTTCTGGCTTTATGCAATGCACCACTGTAACATAACAACCCATGTGGAGGTCACACAGAATGACCACATTCATCCCTTGGGACCCAAAACAGTAATGAAAAGCTTCAATGATGCAGCATCGGCAGCCAAGCTAGATTTGAATGATTATATGTTGATTTGCAGCAAGCTGAAAGGGGATTTGTGTGACGGGAGAGCACTGGTGTGAGGCTGAAGAGGAACTACAACAGCCCAGAGGGATTGCTCATGGCACTTGAAGGGCATTTAGGCATAGGTGAGGAGTGACATCTTTAACTTACTATGACAAAGCCATATCTTCCCCATTAATATGGTTGGAATCTATATATAACAACTGGATGAAAATATAAAAAAAATCTTTAAGTTAAGTTGTGGTGTCTGTCCCTGAGTATGTGAGAGACCTGCTGAGCTCAGCTGGCTCATGGCATGCACTGTTTCTTCTGCCGAGCTCAGCACTTATTTGTGGCAAGCCTACCTCAGAGCCCCCGAACTTTGAAAAATGAAGACAAAGCAAAAGGTAATGCCCAAAAAACAAAATAAATAAATATCCAGTGTTCTTTGGTCTGAATATGAACCACTGCTTTGAGTGTGTGATTGACACATGAGAGAGTTTGCTCGGTGTGTTGGTGTCAAAACAGGATTGCTGTTCCCTTGTTGCTCTCTGGTTGCACAAAGGTGAAGGGCTTGTGGGCTGAGCAAGGCAGCATGCAGCAGTCCCAATAGGAGCATAAAGGCTCAAATCATCATTCTCTTCAAGTCAAGCTTTCTAGCACCAGTTTGCCTCTCAGCAATAAACTTAAAAGACACTGAGAGCAGGGCGACCCAATTTTTAGTGAGGCAGCCCAGCACTGTGCTCCCTCCTCACAGCTGAACCCCTCAGGAGACCATGAGAGAGGCAACAGATATCGGTTGTCCCACAGGAATGTGGGAGACTTGGGACCCTGCAGCAGTCCAGGACATCCCCATGCAGCCTGGAGCCTGCACTGGAGCAACGCGGACTCGTGGTTAGCCCGGATGGTGTGCTCTTCATGGTTCGCAGGAGCTACAGAAGCGGGGCTGCTTCCTAGGAACTCAGCCGGTGTAAGGACAGAGAAACACCAGCAAAGAAGTTTCTAAGCTGCCCCAGTCCAGAGGCAGCGGGGAAAAAGAAGGGCAGGATGGGGAAAGAAGCCCAGCCTGAGGGCCACCATCCTCCACAGCCATCCTTGGGGCCATCTGCCAATGCCACAGGCCAGGCACTCCGGAGGTTGCTTCATTTTAAACCCCTGAGCCAATGAACAGCTTCATTTCTCAAACAAGGCTTGTAAAGTGATTCCCCTTCTTAATAACCTTGATTTAAAATCTCTTAAAAGAGTCTCAGAACTGCCATCTGGGCCCACCAACTGAACAGCAAGTGGCCTGGAGGGAGGCGTTCTCAGCCCAAAGCTGTCCTCAGTTTATCTGCACCACTCAGCAAAACCCCATCCCAGGCACACTGTGATATTATGACAGGGGCCTCTGCACAGCACCTTCTGCACAGCACCATCATCACTCCCGAGCTGAACTGCCAAAAGAACGGTGTGAGGATAAACCATACTCCTACCCGCACCTCTGCTCATCCTCCCTTCAGCCAATCTGTATCTTTCTTCTCAGATGTTTAGCACAAAAGAAGGTGAACTTTGAAAAGAAAGTCTGTTTTTCATGGGTTTTAACTTGAAACACAGAGTGCCTTATCAGCACTATTGCAGCCACGCAGAACTTGAGAAGATAGTGAAAAAGCAAATTTAAAGCAATTTAATGTTTAATTTGAGGATGGATACAACTTACTTATGGGCAAAATGAATAAAACAGCTGTGTGTTGTTTAAACAAAAGGAGAAAGAAATAGCACTGAGCACCAAGAGTTGCACTGGTAAAAGATTAGCATTCAGCATACAACTGATGCTGTGAAAGGTACAGCAAAAATGCAGGTTAGCTCATAAATCCATATCAGCACGTATGCAACAATTTGGTACATGATCATGTGGTGTAATGGCTTTATCATGAGACCCTGTAGCATCACACTATAACTGAATGATGAAGCCATGCTGATAAAAGGAGGATATTCCAAGCAGGTGATGGTTATATACAGCAACTGTATTTTCCATATCCTGTGTGTAATTACAGTGAGCTCATTCTAGAAATACCTTGAAAAAGTAAAAGAACAGTACTGGGGTAGTAACTTCCTGTTCTCCAGCCTGTAAAAGCTTGAACTTTCACTGTGATGAGTCTGAAGGCCTGGTGCTAAAGGGAACCTTGAAAAGATTTATAATCTGACAAGGAAGAAACAGAATTTTCTCAATGAATTTTTAGCTGCAGATTGTTCAAAAACACTGAGTTTATAATATTGCAGTAAATACTAGGGGAAGTATTTGGGCAGAGGCCACTCAAAGGCACTTGGTCACTCAAATCCCAAGCAAAATAATAAATGAGTAACAGGGTTCTATAACTCATTTTGTAGATACGGCTTTTACATATGTGAGAAGCAAGAATAGAGAAAAGTAGAGGAATTGATGTAAATCAAAATATATTTGTTCAAGCAGAACATCTTGCTGGCTCAGAGGCTGAGTTTTACAGAAGTAGTTTGTCATTCTGGTTATAGTTCAGGATCAACCAGCTCCATCATTATAAACTCAGAGACCAGTAATTGTGCTAAGAAAGAAAGTAGTTGCATCCTAAAATCTGTCATAAAGGATTAGAGATTACATTTTTTCTTGTTTTTCTACTGGCTTTAAAGTTGTACAGATTTGTCAAGGAGGAGAAAAGAGAATTTTCTTGTGCGAAATCTTTGTTTACAGCACAAAATCACCTTGATCGTAAAATAGGCATTTTGCTACAGGCTACTACTCAATGGGCATTTGCTTATATTAAAACGGTGAGACCCTAAGATTTAAGCAGTTACCAGTGTGCATGAGAACACCCTGAGTTTGCTCAAATCAACAGAAAGCTTCCTCTGGCTTTGAGTGAAGTCTAACCTTATTGTCATAAGGGCTTGTTACATTTGCATAATCATCACACTGAGATTTTTTTCCATCCAGACCATAAGATATTGCATTAAAGCCATCTCAGATGCTGTATTTATTAGCTCTTCAGTGTAGGTTTTCTGCTCCATCCCCCCTTTCTTCTGTTTAGAGTAATTGAATGCAAGGCCATTCGATGAGAAAAAAAAAAAAGGCAGTGCATGAGCAATGCTTCAAGTCCTGTCTCTAAATTTGAACTCCCAAATTGTGTGTGATGTTTTTTTCAAGAACAAAAAAAGAATTGCTCAAACTCTGTTGGCCTCATCTGGCTTTGGATGGGACCTGCAGAGCAAATACAGGGACAGCCCTAGTGACGAAGCTAGATGTCTTCAGTGGGCAGCAGAAGGGGAAGCAGAGAGCCAGAAGCTCCAGAGACCAAAACTGCTCCAGTGCAAGACAAGACCTGGCAGCATCAACCTGTGCCCAGGTGCTGCATCTCACATGCTGCACCACACTGCCTCGGCAGTGCTGTGTCTGGCTTCAGCGGCTCCAGTGGCATTGGACTGCCTGTGCTCTGCTTCTTGTCCATGTGCTGAGGGCATGCCTTAAGGCTTAAATCAAGGGAAGGCTTGGACACACAAACACAGCAGTCTCTCCAGGGTTGCTGTGTTGCAACCTCATTGACCCCCACAAGTCTCAAAACCCAGGAACTGTGGAAGGGGAGAGCTCACTGTGCTGGAGCAGCAATGTCTCCCCAAAGGAAAGGGAATAGCATTGTGCAGCCCAGAGCTAGGGAACTCTGCTTGGACCCAGGTCAGGCAAGGCTTACTACATTACAGACAGACAGACACACTGGCGTGGCCTGGATGGGAGACCAACTCTCTCTCACCTCCCCTCTGCCTCTTTGCTTCTACCTTTGAAAAAGTGAGCACGTAATTCACCTAGACTACAACTAACAGCCCTGCTTTCCTGGAAGAGAACATTAAATGTTCAAAATACAGTATTTTTTCCAAATGATAGTATTTCTTCCCTCCTACATCATATCTACCTTAATCATCTGACTCCCACATAACTGGCTCGACTTCAATGACAGTCTCCTCTAGTTGTTTAAAAGTCATGTTATTTCCACTGCCATCAAAAAGGCATGATTTTCAAGTAAAGTTATTAAGTTTCCAATACAAGGAATTGTGTGTGGGTGCTATTGAAGTAGACTCTCAGGAACAAAAAAGAGATTCCCTCCCTTCTAACAGGGGGTTGGGTGTTCCTTCTCTCTGGGGCCAGGAGGAGCCTTCGTTTACTATGATCTTTTGCCTGTCTCCCAAAAAATGGAGTCTGTGTCCCAGTATCAGCCCAGTGATCTAAATCTGATTCCATCAGGAAGAAGCAGGACCCCTTTCCTCTAAGTGCCCTTCATCCATAGTTCATGGTGCTGGATGAAGTACAGAAAAATACTCCATTATTGTAACATAAGCAAACTAGCTTATGTCCAAAGTTTTCTAGCCTAAATATTAAAGTCAAAGTTTGTGCAACATACGCATCCAACCTTCTCAGCAAGGCTCCATAAAGCCATCCCATTACCTCCCTGGAAGATGTCCAAATCAGAGTCCAAGTGAACCTGATCTGTTACAGTTACCAGCAATTAGGTCTGACCCACAAGCCTGATTCCCAGCCAGCCACTAAGCTCCTCACAGAGGACTTAGGAAAATAACTCTGGAAGCATTTCTGAGGTAGCACAACTGAAATATCTCTTCAGTTTTGACATACAGCATCTCACCTCAAACTTTGTATCTGGACTGACAGCATCATGGACTTCAATCATTACCTAGTTTTAAGTAGTTTTATATTAGCCCCATGTCTACCTACAGATTTTGTCAAATGATGTCAGTTTACTAATTTGTTTACTAATACTGATCTAAACTGAGAGCTTAGAAATTAATCTCAAACCAAGTCTGTATTTTGTAAGAGTTTCAGCTTCTTTTCCACACAGCTCTCACAGAAGCCACCAAATCACTGCAAGTCCTCCTTTACTGAATCCTACCTCCCTGAAGTTTCTCTTCATAAGCTGCTCCATTCACAAATATCTTTTGGATGTGTTTAGTCACTCTGAAGTCAGCTGGACTAGCTGACACAGGGAGGTTCAAGGTGTTAAGACAAGAAAGGTTTATGAAAACTCTATTTATACAGTACCTACACTATTGATGAATGAAATCTTCCAGTTAGTGTTTAGTCTTAAAGCACTGCCATTGTTTCTAAACCTGTCAGAGCCTCTTAATCAAATTACAGCCTTCTTTCAGCTCAAGATTACACTTGAGGGTGTGTCAGTTTGACATACCATCAGCTGTCATTCTCTGGCAATGAGAGAAAAGGATAGAAAAAAAGAAAAATAAAGTTTTCTTGTCTCCCATTGTCCTCCCCCAGGGCATATCTTCCCCACAGAGCCCAGATTTACATTCAGCTCAGGTATACCCTGCTGTTTGGCGCTCGAGTTGATCACCTCAGAACAGTGAAGGGTACAACAGGAAGCAGAAAGTGTTATCAACACCAGGAACAGAGTGGCTCAGGACACTGATAACGTGTACATCTTGCCTGAACAAGTGAAACTTGCTCTGTTCTTGCAGCTCATAATGACATGCACAGTTCAGAACTTCTCTGGCTGTTGTTATTCATGTTTTAAGTTGTGTTCTGATGCTGATGACCTACAGGCACACCCTGAAAGTTACCTCCCTCCATGTCCTCATATAGCACTGAGTTTTAAGACGAACATTGTCTGGAATCAAAATGACATTCTTGAGTTCCCAGTGACACTTTGCAATGAACAATAGCTAAAAACATAAAACCTCAGGAAAATAAGTATTTTGAAGCTGTACTAACCTACAGGGTAGAAGGGGCCTGCCTGCTCCTATGCCAGCCACATCTCTACAGCCTCAGTTTTTCATCACACAATTTTTGTTCAGCCTGATTGCTGATTGCAGCCCTTCAAGGTAGTGCAGCATGGCAGTGGGCTAGCAACGGTCTTTGGGTTAGCCTGGAGGTTTTGTCCCTACTAGAGCATCAAAGCATAAAGCAAAACAAAGAATCAGTCCTCAGCCCCATCTGCTTAGATGGTCATGGCCCCTGAGGGCCTGTCCCATTGAGCCACCCATGCCACTCATGGGGGACCCAGGTGACCCTCTGCTTCCTCACACTTGCCACAATAGGGAGAGAAAAGGAAAAATCAAACCTGCCCTTTCCTCTTGTCCCCTGCAGCTCATGTATTCTGTAAAAAAAGTTACTTACTCTTGACTGCTCAAGTTGCTATTCTTTCCCTCAGATTTCCCAGTGCTGTATCTTCTTCCATAGGCCTTTCCTGACTATCCCAAGAAAAAGACTCCTTTTGTAAGTGATGCTTTCTCCAGGAAGAACTCTTCCCTGCCAGTCTCATTCCTCTCTGCCCAGGGAGCTCCTTCTTCTCCCAGTCTCAGGCAGATCCCTGTTGCTCCAGCCTCTAAAGACTTTATGCTGCACAAATGAAAGGTATCAGAAGTTGTCCTTTCCTTCCATGCATTAGGAGAACCATGTGTCAGATGTGATGGTTGTTTTGGTTCTTTCTTTTTTTTTTTCTTTTCTATGATATATACTATTCTGTGTTTGTCTTACAAAGACAAGGTAAAAAATGCCTGTCTTGCACTTCAAGTGAAAACTATCAAGTTGTAGGAATATACTTAGGGGTAACTGGAGTTTATTTCTCAGTCTTTTGCCTCTATAAAAACAGAGAAGTTCCATTTTGACCATCTTTACTCTGAGATGGAAACAGTTGACAGTTATTCTGGTCTCAGGCAATGAGTATCTTGAAAATAAGCACAAGTTCTTGTTCTTTTTATAGAAATCAAATGACAGGTAACAAGTGTTTCTGGCAGCACTTCAGTATTCTGTATGAACTGGACTGATGGGTTTTATGTCCAGGTAAATTTTCTTGCATAGCCCAAACAAGAGATGAAGAAGGAAAATATAAGCTAAAGCCCTCTAAAGTCAGGTCACTGTCTGCCAGGATGGCACAGAACCATCTCACCAACTGAAGAGTTATTTGCAGATATAACAAGATCCTAATATCAGTCAGCCAGCCAGAGGTATTCCTGAAGTACGAGTAACACTGGCCTGGGGTAACATATGGCTTCAGCGAAAGGTGTCTTTGGCAACAGAGTTCCCACCTCCCCTTAGGCTGTGGTCTCTGAGCTGTAATTCCTACCCCCTCAGTCCCCTCACCAGGAAAACAGGTCTCCTGAAGAGTCAGTGTAGGCAAGCTGGGAGATGCAGGCACCTTGAGACCAGCGCAGAGTTACAAACCTCCCCTCAGGAAAGAAAAGACAAGGTGTTTAACAGAAAGGTGCCATGCATGACATGGTTTCTTTGTGGCACCTTCTGCTGCCTGCAGAGCAAGTGCAACGTGTAAGAGACATCTGGTCTCGGAAGTGTCCACATAATTATGTTCACTCACCACACACAGTGTGCAAGGCCCAGGCAAACGGACTGGCTGCTGCTCAGAGTTCATAGGACAGAGTGTGCCATCAGAGGGCCGAGGGCATTTGAAAGGAGACTGTGCCATTCCTTTTCATCATAAGCTTCAGGCTGGTAGTTGCCTCAGAAATGGGCATCTGTACACAGGCTTCATAGCGCCTGTCCTAGCACCTTCCACATTTACCTAGAAGGGAGGAGAACCATCAGTTGTGCTATTGGCCTGTTCATATTTGTAGCTTTGGATTAATTTCAATGAGATGACTCCTTCATTTAAAAACCAGCAACAACTGCCTTCCCCTCTCCTGTGGAAACAAACAGCCGGAAATGGAAGAGCTGGGAGCTTGTCTAGTCTCTTCGATGACAGCAGAATTAGCTGCAGGAAGTTTATAAACTATCCCTATATGATGGCACCAAGTTCTAACAGTGACCAGTTTGATTGCCTATTCACTGCTGTTTCCTTTTTTAGATGTCATGTTTATGTTGGTTTACTGTGGGCTTCTATTCCCACCAGAAGGCTCTGAGGCAAGCAGAGAACGGGGCTCAGGGCACTCTCAGTGCAGTTGCTGCTTCAGTGGCTCTCCCTGGCTTGGGCTCAGACAGACTTAAGGCAGCAGTTTAAAACTGGCCAGCTAAAGTTTTTACTCTTCCCTGCCAGCTTTCTCTTCTCTCTGATAGACATTGTCACAGCTGGTACTGTTTTAATGGATACCATCACTTCTGCACTCTGTGGTTTCCTGGGGTCTTTACAAAAACTTTCGCTAAACCCTGGTTTGGATGGTAGAGGCATGGAGTTAGTAAATGGCTACATCACAAGATTGGGGGAGATGGTGCAATCCACAGCACTTATCTATAATTTAGACACCCCTCTGAATGCACTGTGGATGTGTCTGTGCCATCTTCAGGCCAGCATCCCCTCTCAGAATGAAGAAATGCTGGTGCTCTAACTCAGCACAGCATGCACCTACCACAGTCACAGTCCAGTAGGCTTAATGGATACAAAAAAGAAATTTACTGTTTTGTCAGCAGGAAACAAGTTGCAAGGAATCATTTATCCCTGACTGTTTTCTGCTCCTTGTTCAAACAAAGTATGCAGTCAAAAGTGACACGAACCCACATCTTCTACCAGGTGAATAGAGGAGTGGTGCAAAACACCACTGAGGTCTTTCAGTACTTTTCCAGCCATGGGTCTGTTTGCTCTATCAGTAACCCCCCCAAATCATTCTCTGCTGTCAGCCTACAACCCCAAGGCAGTAGTCACTCAAAATCAGGGTGTAAGGTTGCTTCTCTCATCCAACTTCTTCTCCAGAAGCCTTTGCTCCAGACATATCAGGGCTCATGGAAGATCCCTTCTGGCTGACCCGTGGTGCCCAGCAGTTCCCTCAGACAGGGGAAAACTTCTAGTGACAGAAGGAGACTGCGTTAGTGCTCTTTTGCACCACTGAAGCAGTACAAAACAGCACTAACATGGTGAAGGATCTAGTCCATTAACTTTTAAAATTAGCTTACCCAGAGAGATAGAAGCAGTTGTGAGAAGATTAAAGCTTCTTGCAAATCCAAACTGTCCTCCTCTAAAGCATCATACCTCATCAGTTAGCCTTGTAGCTCTCTCTCTTAAATATGATAGTGTGAAAAAGCTGCAAAGTAAATTTTCCTCTGCAGCTGCCATCTTAATCTCTAGTTTTCTCCTGTTAGCAACAGAGCTGCTAGCTACAGCATTATTTAGGAGTTTTGCAGCACCAGGGCTCTGATTACGTTCCTTCAAGGTGTTTGTTCACAGCACTTTAGTTCAAGGTACAACAATAACCTAAGCAGCAGGAGGCCAACCTTCTCTGCCTCGAATGCAGCATTGTACGTAGTGGAAGGCTGTTGCGGTACTGTTGCTAGGTATCACAAGAGCTCATGAAACTGAATTATACCTTTCAGATATGAATAACTCAGGTCATGGCATCCTCATTACCTTAGGCTGATTTTCTTTGAATGTGTTCTTTTGTTGTCACCCCACATACGTCACCACACTTGAATTCAGAAATATTCAGGTGATTCAGCAATCACATGAGAAACTGGAGGAATTCCCCAAAAGTAAGGGATGCTGAAGCACAGCCCCATTGCCATAGAGACCCACTCCCTTTCAAAAGTCAAGAAACACATCAGGAAGATGCTTTTGACTTCTGTGAGTCTTGGATTGGGCCTTTACATTTTTATTGGCTTTGGACACATCATCTGGCTGCTTGAAAGCCTGTAGAAATGAGGTGGCCGATTAGCCCAGAAGGCACACATTACCTCTYGAGCAGTCAGTTCATATGGGGACCATATAGCATTTCTCATTGCCATTATCAGTCAGGAACGTGAACAAGATATTAACCAGCTTCTCCTTCCCTCACACACACATCGACACACAAACAACCTGGCCAGGCTCACAAAGGGATTTTGTTAAATGAAAGCCTTCATACTTAACCAAACTTTGAGGAACGCTCCCTGAAATACTGGGCTTGGAGCCTGTATTCAATCATGGCAGCAGCATGTGATTAGCTGTGCTTTTATCCCTGTACTGGCATCTGAGAGGATCATAGCTTTTTTACATTAGTAAGCCTAGTGAAATCAGAGCAAACACTTGCTCTGTGATTAATAATGTCTTACACCACAGTTCAAAATTATTTCAACTTTTCAATGGTTATGGGAACATTTAGAAGACGGATGGCCGGATGGTATATTGCCAACAGGCTGAAAGAGCTATCGTTTGTCAGAGGGTTTCCTTGCAGCTGAAATGTGTAATACTACCCTGGTAAACTATGCAGAAAAAGAATTATGAGTTTTGCTACAGCATTTTCCTAAATAAGAAGTCAAGTGAAGCTTTCTACATTACCAATGTTTTCATGTACAGGGAGCAAGTGTGGGGAGAAGGAGGAAACACCTTTAAACTTTTCCAAAAATGTAAAACCCAAACATTTCTATGCTGTGATGGTGCAAGGGAGTTTTGCTCACTGTGTTGGTTGATTTAATCCCATCATACCACACTTCAGTATTTTGTGGTAATTTGTTGTTCAGTTTCACCATATGCTTATAATAGCCTGATCTATCCATCATTTCCCACTTATTTTCTTGTAACAATGTCTTAACTGTCCCAGTGCCTCTCTGAAGTCTGTTAATTGTCCTCTCACTGCTGACAGTTAAATTCTCTTCTCCTCCCCTCATACGACAGAAGCAATTTTCATTTGATGATAATCAACCTATTTCATTAAGCATTTGAAGGGACTGAGGATTTCCAAGGCTCACACACCAAAGATTTGTTATTTTGGGTACATGAGAACTGCAAAATCACTGATCTCTGTATATCTGTGTGTGCGTGACAACAACATGCTGTCACAACATCCACAGGAAAGATTTCAATTATTCTGAGTAGAAATTTTGAAATCATGATTAAAACAGGGAGAAAGTTCCACTGCCCAGACAAAAGCCTGAGGAAACACAGTTATTACTCCAGAAAAACACATTCACATTCTATGACTTGATCCATCTAATCAGCCTTCTGTTCCCAAAACAATCTCTCTGGGTTTGTCATCCATACCCTACTCTGTTTAAACAAAAGGAGAGAAATAGTATTAGGAATGATTCTGAACTCTGCTGAAACYCTGGTAACCAGAAGTTTGCCTTGTGTTGAAATAACAGGATCTGAAAAAATTACTGTTTCAAAATTTAAACTGTCCATGAAAACCACATCAGTGCTTTAGGCAATAAAGACTTCCTGGCTCCCATCAAAGGACAGCAGGTAGTCTATGTGCCCCCCAAATGGCTGTCAAAATGTGTATATCCTCACTACAGTAACATTTCTCTGCTACATACCTTCTACGAGGCTTTAGAGCAAGTCACCTTTCTCTACCTCAGTTTCCCCATAGGTAAGACAAAAACAACGGTATTTGCCTTCCTTTTAGACTTTCAGGTAAAAGGTCATGAGAAATAAGAGCCAAACATTACTACTATCCTTTCTGAGCTTCAGTCACTCCTTCTCCACAGGGATTCTGGATTCTGATGCAAACCGATTGGCATAATACATTATTTGCTTGTATTATTGTATTTGCATTGACCTCCATTTCCAGTAAAATCAGAATAAAATGTAATTTAAAATTTGATAGGAAACACATGAAGCAAGTAATCCAAGGCTGTACCAAATGAATAGCAGCTAATACTCTCTGTGCATAGGACACAGCATGTGTCAGTTCTGTAGTTGCTTCTAAGGCAATAAGTAACATCAGGGTTTGGGCTTTTGTGGGTGGGGGACTGCATTTTGCAGTTCACTTCCAGTGCTCACATGAATGCTAGGAATAAGTGATCACAGTTTTTTCTCCCTTTTCTCTTTAGAAAAATGTGATTTAAAAAAACAAAAACGTCTTCATTGTCAGAGACAACTCTGCCAGGGCTGTTCACAGATTATCCAGTCAGGAGGCGATGAACATCAACCCACATTAGGGCCCCAAACCTCAGCTGTACTGACAGGAGAAGGAAGGGGAAGGAGCAAAGTTGGCACTATCGATCTGTCACCTGTCCCTGCAGCATCTCCCAGGCTTAATTAGATAATGAAGTGCCTTGTGTGGAGTTTTTGCTTCTTTCACCTCTCTGGTTAAAAAAGGCTGCTTGGAGTAAGTAAGAAAGGGAGGTAGTTGCTGTGTATTTCTTTTGGCAGTCATGGAAAACTTTTTTCAAGAGGAGAGAGAAGGGCTTGCCACATGGCATAAAGCTGGTTAGATCCCTCGTTCCTCCAATGCCTTCTTGAACACCCACCAGACATATCTCCCCTTCATTATCCTGCCTTGCCTCCAGGATCCTGCATTTTCCTCTCAGCTTTTGTGATCTACTCTGTCTGAGGGAAGCACTACTGGCTTTAAAGCCATCCCTGTGTTCCCCTACTACGCAGGCCTGGTTCACTGGAAGTGTGAAGTAAAGAAAGGGTCATTAACATTTCAAAGACAGTGTGCCAAGTTTTATTTTTCTTCCCCATGCTGGAGGTTAAGGATGCCATAGGAACGCAGCAGGAGCCAGGGGATCCTGCCTCACAAACAGGCAAGATGTTTCCTGGCATCTGTGAAACCCTTTGGGATTTAACAAGGATCCCATGGAGGTGTAAAACTGTGGAGATCTGAGTTAGGTCCACAGTCAGGAATAATTTGAGCTGCTACTGACTGAAACTAGAATCTGGCTTTGCGCTTTGCATTTGCTATGACACACATTTTTTTTAACCTCATGTTAAATACCCATACGAGGCAAATCTCTTTAGCCAGCAGCAACTAGGTATAATTTTTCTCCCTTTCAGCTCTGAAACTCAGAGTCTGTTCAGCTTTATTCTCTGAGAGGCAGGATATCATCAAAGTGAAGGATGTCCAGCTTTAGCCAAGTGCTCATTGTACAAAGCATGTATCAATGAAGTGCTCCAAATTAGCAGTGGTCTGGCAGCTGGAATAGAAGCCGCAAGAAAGAGACTGTATAATTGTTGGGCTTGTCATGGGGAAGAATACAGTCTGCAGCTGGTGCAAAGAAATGCTTCATATCTATACAGGAGTCAGAAGAAAATCAAGCAAGGCACTAAATTCTAGCTCCACCAGAGTTCAGCAAGATGTCTCCTTCAAATACTACATTCCTGACACAAACACACACCATCCTGGTGGCTACTCATCTACCTGCCTGCCTAGGCAATTCAAAAGTAACTTTTGCAATAATATCTTCAAAATATTTTCAAGGTGTTGTCTGCTTTTCTTAGTTTAGACATATACACACTTTGAAATCTTTGTAAGCTATCTCTCCCGGTAGAAGAGTGCCACCTCATGACTGGTATAGAGGAATGAAACAACCTACAGAGGTAAAGCTGAAAGCACTCAAATGCCCAAGTCCAGGGAGGACGAGAACAGCTCATGCCCGGTGTGCCAACCAAGCTTTCATCCAGTATCACGACACCATGAACCAAACGCTCCTTTGCCATACGAGTGCTTTGTAATCATAATGCCAGGAAAAAAACTCAGCATCTTTGCAGAACACCAAGTCCATCATCAATATTAAACATAAATTCATTCCTCGGTAAAAACATAGCCAGAAATACGCAGACCTTTACACAAAGTGCTTCTTGCTTCAAAAGCCCAATCCTTTTGCTTCAGGACTCCTCTGCAGTATCTTAGGTACCTCTCCTCTGGTAACCATGCTATTCTGAGTACGAGCACCATCCTCTCCTTGCTTGCTCAGAGCGCTTACTCCATACCTATCTACCCCTTCTTAAGCTCATCATTTTTCCCATACTAATAATACTTTAACTTTTCTTCCAGCTGAGATAATGTATTATTAAAACTAAGAATTTCTCTGCTCTGTCACCAACAAGAAATGTTTGTGGCAAAACCAGACACAGTACATTCTCATGGATTAATTATATATGCTTCTCTTAGAAACAGTTGGTTTAAATATTTACAACAGATGAACAAGGAATGGAGCAAAATACATTTTTGCTGTGTTTGGCTTCTTTTTTTCCTTTTAAATGAACTGAATCACTGAGAAAAGGGCTATACTGAAAAGTCCAGAGCTTGAAGTCAGTTATTCATACTTTTTCCCCAGAATAGAAATATCAGGAGAGCAATACTGAAGCTTTTCTAAAATCCCAACTCTAGTGCTGCCTTTCTCCTTTTTTAGACTCATTGCTAGACACTAGGTACTAATTAAAGATCAGAATCAGTTCCTCTTCCTTGCCACCTCAAATGAAAACAAAATCAATTAAAGCCAAGTCTAATATTAATTTTTCTAAAATGGTCATTGATCTACCAGCAGGTATATTAATAGCACCTATTATCACACAGGATGTCAAACAGCTAAAATATGAATATTTTTTCAACAAATGTTGACATAACTTGAATATTAACTAGTGGTTCAGAAGAGAAAGACTTTGTATCTCATTCCCTGAGGCAGCCAGTTTTTGCTCAGTCCTGCTTTTCAAAATATGCTGCTAAAGTTGTCAGATAGCCAATATTATTAACCTGAAAGCATCAACTTATCTTAAGTCTTATCCTATGAACTGAAGGGGAAAAAAAAAGAAAATAAAAAAAACCCACTTGCTATAATTCAGTGGGAGGATTTTAACAGCACAGATGATTTGCTTTGCATAACTGCTAGAAGGCCTGTAAAAGTTCATCAAGAATCTGAGTTACATTAAGACTAGGACTGGCTGGTTCATTTGTTATGATAAAGATAAAAAGGCTAAAACAATAAACCTAATTTAAATTTTAACCAAAGATCATTTTTATGACAGATGAATTTTTAAACTTAATATGTTTAGCAGTTTCCCTTAAAGAATATTTTTTAAAGAGTTGACCTGACACTAAATAACAGCGCAAACAAATAATTGGTTGCTTAAACTCTCTCCCATCTTGTCAATGAAAGGGTATAGCGTCTACTATCTAGAGCCATCATTTAAAATCCTAACAAAATTAACCTAGATAGTGCTCCTCTTCCTCAAGCAGATAAGTTAGCTCTGGGCAGTCTACAGCGTGGGGGTCTTTCAGATGGGACCTCAGTGTTGACCCCCTTCTGCTCTTATACTGAAGACTAAAACCAGGGACATGCTTCAATGTCTTTGAGTAAAATTTCCCCACTTGTCAAGGGCCATACTGCCAATCTAGTATGAACCGGTCATGGGGACAGGACCTGTGAGGGCTGGAGCAGGGCTCAAGGCAAGTCCACACACAAGCCACCAACGAGAAGGAAGGAGGTGCTGCCAGCTGCACTCAGCACAGGTCCATCCAATGCAGGGACATGGCTTCAAGGAGCTAAGCTCCACGCGAAGCCACTGGGGAGGGGAATATTTGCTTGCTTAGAGAACCAGCAAGTGGCTGTGATTTTTTTAGCCACCGCTGCAGAACAGGACCAATCCAACTCTCACACAGCCCCATTCCCATCTGCGTTTTGTAGGCTGACATCTGATAATACTTGGCCTTCCTGAATGGAAGACGAGACCATTTCAGTGATTCTGTCGAGCTTTCTTCCAAAAACCGCTGAGCACCTTTAAGTCTACATAAGTCTTCTTGGGATTCTTTAGGATGAAATATAAATAGAAAATATCATCTCTGGAACAAAGATGTTTTTTAAAAACATGATTTCTCCAAGTTCTCTCTTCTAAAAGCAAATACCACCTACCCACAGCTAGCTTGTTTTCCAGCCCACCTAAAAAGATGCACTGTTATAAAACTGCCCAGCCAAGCTCACTGACAAAATTTGCTGCTTGCCATAAATCCAAGTAATTTTGGATGGAACATCATTTCTTCATTTTATACTGGATTTCCAAACATCATGTCTCATCAGCATCTGTCGGGCAGAAGCAAGTGCTTTATCTCATCTTCTCTCTCCTCTCCTCCTCCGATTTCACAACAGCTAAACCAGGCTTCAGCTATGCCATAACCACAAACCTAGAAACAACCACCAGAATACTTGGTGGGTGATTCACAGATTTTTGTTGTCAAAAAGCTAGTGATCTATACTTACTTCTTAAATTTTACAGCATGCCAAGCTGCCTGTTCACACTGTTTTGTCTTTAATCCCAGGTTCGCAAACATTCCCACAGTAAAATGTGACATTTTTATAAAAAGTGCAAAACTTGAATGTTTTGTTCTCCTTTTAAATATTGTATCTTGCAATGTTAGCCTGAACATTCTGGAGAAGAAAGCAGTTCCTATCCAAATTGCACATAAAAGCTGGAGTTTTCAAAAAGACATAGGGTTTTATCAAACTGTGAAATTTTGAAGTGCTAGAGGATGCATTTGTCTTTTCTTCATTCCCTATCTGGGATTCATATCTGTCCTGTTCCCGTCTTCTGCCTCCCCACCAAGGAATGGAGAAAGAGAAACCAGCCACTGAGGTGCGGATCTCATTTAGCCTTTGGGTCTGTGGAGAGCTGAGAAAAACAGGACCTTTTCTCCTGCTTTCTTCCCCAAGTTGAGTAATGCAGCAGCTTGGGCAGCTCCTTCTTCACCCTTCTTTTATCCAAAACTAGTTTCTCCTATAACCTTCTACCCTTTCATGAAAGGTAAGAAACAGAGCTGCTGGAGAAGGAGGGACTCCCTTGAGCTTCTCACAACCTGAGACCATGAGGCAGGCGGCCAGGGCAGCAAACCCAGCTGTGACACAGCACCGCGGCACACCAGGGTGCAGCTGGAAGACCCACATCCTCCCTTCTCCTGTTGGGCTTATGAGGTTTTTTCCCTCAGCAGCTGTGAATCTACTGACTAGGCAGAGACCATAAAACAGACTGAGTACCAAGTGCTTTCCAATGCAGAGGTAACCAAATTGGAATATGTGCATGAACTATTTAGTTTTTGAGGACCTCTGGTATGAGAATTAAAGGTGTTGCTTATGACTGTGGAAAAGAAACATGAAGCAAGCAGGAACTCACGCAAAGGCTGTGATTTTTGCTGGCCGCTCATTCTCTATTACAGAAGCAACCTAGCAGGACAGCTGGGTAGATGCAAACCCCTAAACAGCACTATTAGCCTTCACACACTCCCAGGCACCTTCCCGTCATACCCCCTGCCACCCAGGATCCTCTGCTCCATGCTGTACATTGGCCCTGATGGGTCAGGTCACACTGCTTAACAAAAAATCCTGCCAAGACCCCTCTGGAGCCAGGCGGCAGCAGGCGGCTCATCTGGAAGCGCCTTTCGCTGCCTGCTCCCTGCCGCGGTTCAGATTATTGCAAAGCCGGCCTCRCACCAGAGGAGAGTTTTGTATCTGCCAGCCAGAATCCAGGAGGAAGCCCGCAGATCAATAGGGATGGACTTTAGAAAGGTCAGGACAGGTGCCCTGTTTAATCAGAGCTTCGCGTTTTAAAAGCACAGTCACTGCAGGTACAGCCACGCTACTGTGGCTTCTTGTAAGCAAAGCTTTCAGACTCTGATAGCCTCCTGTGGTGGGTCTGACAGTAGAAATAAAACACTTGCTTGGTGCTGTTTCAGCGTCTGAAACGCCACTGAGTCTATAAATGTATCTCAACAGTCAAATGCAGAGTAGGATACAAAATCCCAGTACTTCATGTTCCAGCTCCACAGAATTGAGTCTCCTGTTTCCAAGGACTCCGAGTACCAAATCTGGAGCATGCTTCTTTCTCTGGTCAGACACTGTGTTATTTGATACATTAAATTTCACAGATTTAGTTGACAGAAAAATGCAATCATCACCCCCTTGAAAAGCACAGCTGAAAAAATGATTAAAATTCATACACATCAGGCTGCTTGGTTTTCTGGGCATGGCCTGAATGTAAGGCTAAATGAAGGTTAAATATTGGCTGAATAGTAATTGTACTTTCTCTTTTGAGAAGCTGCTTATTGAAAATGTATACAGTACTGTTTGCTAAAAGTGGCAGCACATTCAAGATTGAATCAGACAAGCTTTTCTGCTTTTTGCATATATCATTTCTGGGACTAACATACATGCAGATAGAAAGCAAGAAAGTAAGACACAAAATACTCTGTGAGGTATATTTAATCCCTGATAGGATATTAACCAAATAAATTAAAATTTTCTTACGGAATATTTTCCTGTTGGAAAGTATCATTTCATTGACAATGAAATCTCCCTCTGGGAGAAAAATTGTGCATTTTTAATATCCTGTTTTGAAAAAGAATAAAAATGGTTGTCTTCTTCCAATTTAAATGCTGTTTTATAGAATGCATTGGGTCTAAAAAAGTCGAAATGAAAGCAGGATGCTTTGACTGAGCCAAGTTAGAACTTGTTTAGAAATTAATTTAATGGCAATTCTGATTTTTAGACTTGTTATTTGTTTTCATCTGGTTTAGAAAGAAATCTGATTCTGAAATGCCAGAAAGCCCCACTGAATTGAAATTATGGCTTCTCATCAGCTTATTTTCCTACGCTTATTCGCCTCTTGTGCGAACATGACCTAATAATATATGCCATCCCCACCAGATGTGATTTTACTACCGTCCTCAGCGATCAGGCCAGACTCTGTGGCTGACTCCATGGTGACTTACACTTTCTGTTGTGGAGCTTGTCCCCAGTCCGGTCTCAGCTGTGAAGTTAAGACAGCAGCTACCACAGAGACCTCTGGTCAGAATTCACAGAAAAAGTTAGATCAAAGGTATAAAATTTCAAATACAGTGATCAGATTCTTGGTCTGATTAAATGTGAAACATGAAAACAGAAATACCAAATTACTCAAATGACTTACGAACAAAGATTTAATAATCACCTGTTTTAACATTTAAAAAAAGGAAAAGGAAAAAGAAAAAAACCAGTTAAAGTTAATTCCTTTCAATTTTTACTTTATATATGGCTTAGTGTGTAAGTATTAGGGGAATATTATGTGCTAAAACCAGTCATTCCTATAGGAGAACACCGTGTCTGTCCTTCCCTTCCTCTTCCACTGACACACACCCTCCTCTCTCAGGTCTCTGCACTAGAGCCAGCAGCGGCCATGCTGCCAAGACATGGAGAAGACACGCAAACTATTCATAACCCACAGCATGAGGATTTCGTGCACAGATCCCCAGGCGTGCTGAAACAAAGATAGATACGTTGAAATGCTCTCAGGCACCTGTCCAGTTCGGACTGCTTTCAAGAGCTTTAGACATTGCTCAAAATGAGATATGCATCCAATTTCCAGGTGTTTTTCTGAACCAGGTTGTCATTACTAGCTCTGAACGAAAGACTATATACTTTAATTTTTTTTTAGTCAGAGAAAATTTTAAAAAGAAAGGAAAGGATTTCTTGCCAGATGCACACAACACAAAAAGGAGGGGAAAATATCTTACCAGAGCATTCTAGCTGCAATACTTTTCAACAAAAACAACAGGTGCTTCTGGAACTACAAAAAGTGGGAGTACAACATGACTTTTTTTTTTTTTTTTTTACTTTATAAAAGAGAACAAATTAACTAATATAGAATGTTTCTAGCAATAACTTGGTGGCAATATGGAAATTTTATTCTAAATCTCTGTCTTTTTTTTTTTCCTTTGAGGCAATCATTTTCACACCAGAGAGGATTGTTTAGCACAAATTTGACAGTGAAAGTCTAGATGAGGAAGAGAATATACTGCAAGCATATCTGCTGCATTTAATCCTTTCAGCATGTCCCTTGTGGCACACAAATAAAAGAGACCTAGCAAAGCTAAGCAATTTTGCCTAAGCCCACACAACACGTCTGTAGGAAGAACCAAGATTAAAATCAGGAGTTCTTGACTCTTTGCCTTTTGCTTGTTTTTAGTAGCACATATTGTTTTCTTGTTCTCCTTAATGTGTAAGAATAGCAGACTGACAAATCAAATCCCTTGTGCAGAATATATTTGCCACTACATCTGCAGGACCAAAGGGTCCTCTGGGCAGAGACCATCACTCTGCCTTGTAGCACACTGCTTGGTGAGACGTAACAAACACAAGAGCAATCCTCAGATACAAACCTAGAAAGTCACCAGTGCTTTAGTGAGCTCCATACTGGAATTTAAGAGATTAGGTGTACATTCATCTAACCATCTCAATATTAGTGTTATTAGCACAGTGGTTAAGTAAAATTCCCCCCCCTCCATCTTCTCACACATGCTCCAGCCAAATGCTAGCTCTAGTACTACGGGTTAGCACCTTCCCTTCACTCACAATTGCTACAGCAACACAATTTCATCATGAGGCTGTAGGAATTAATCACTTGGTAGGAATTAATCACACGGGGCAGAGAACTTCATACATTTTTCGTTTTGTTTTTAAAAGGTTGTTAAGACGCAAAACAAATTTTTGACCAAGTAGATTGAAATCTCTACAGCGATACCTCAGAAAGGATGTTATGAAGAAATACAGGGTGAAAGAACTGGAATAGGAACATCACACACGGGAGCCTCAGCTGCTGGTCAGAGACCCCAGACCAAATTCTCTACTCCTGTAAATGAGTGAAACTCCACTCACCCCAGAAGCAGGGACATTATTATTTTCTGTGGACACTTCAGTCCCACGCCACTAAATCCTCGCTCCGTGTTAAGCTGTGAGACAAACTTCCTATGCAACAGCTGAAATTGTGTTGTTCTTATGGGTATCTGGTTCAGTTTTGTATGCCAGAAGGTCTGTCTCATTCTGTTCACTGCCGGAAGAATTAAACAGAACCTCTAAATCTGTCTGATATCGTGACTACCAGCCAGAAAGATACAGTAAGGAAGTGGCTGTAACGTTTGCCCACCTCATTTCATTTATAGTCATGTGCCTGATAAGTACTTTTTTATCACAGGAGTGTAATTTGAAATGAAAAAAGTTCTATTGTAATAAAGACTATCCCAGGTAAAATAAAAGCTGACTGAGGCTGTCCCTATGTGTAATCTGACTCTATGTGTCAGATGTGTTCCTCTATACGTTACCCTATGTCCCTACGTGTAGGCTGACCCAGAGCTGAAAGTCACTATATTTTAACCCAGATGCATATTTGGTTCCATGATCCTGGAGTACTCTTTTTGTCTTAATTTTTTTATAGTATTTTATTTCTGGTGGCTCCCATCACAAAGCGAAATAACGTACAGTAAGGGTATATGACACAATGTATTATTGTGTAAGTAAGTTAGCATGAAATCTTAAATTAAGCGCGCTGTGAGGAAATGCGTCAAGTCACTCTGGGTCACTGCACCAAACCCTTATAGCACTGTAAGCCAGTGCTGAGCATAAGCCTAAACAGCAGTAGACAGCAAGAACAAACTGCAACCAGAGAATAACTGCGCAGGGCTGCTTTTCAACAGTATGAATCTGGAGGTGGCATCAACTTCGTTATGCACTCTAATCAGTCAAAGTGGGGTTGTAACCTTGCCGCCGTCATCAGCAACAGCTCAAGGGAACTATTTTGTCATTTCTGCAGACTTCATTGTGTAAACATGAAGTTTGAGAAAACCTTTCATTCCAGCTGCAGGAGGCATTGCTGATGCGGTGCACTGGGATAGAACCTGTGCCACAATAAGGTGGAGGGAGCACTAGCGGGCTCACAGCTCTGTTCACTCTCTCAGTTTCTCAGCGTAAAGTTTCTAAACCAGCAGTGCTATTCATCAAGCCACCGAAGTTGGGAGACTTAATTTCGGCACCTTGCAGGTTTCCTGCGTGGCCCCCATCAACGCATGCAGGTTGCGTCTGCGCTGGTGGCAGGCGTGGATTTGGGCTCACCYGCGGAGCCACCTCACCATGCTGGAAACCTCCAGGGCCACCTCAGCCCGTGCCCGAAGCTCTCCCAAGGGGGACAGTCAAACGCATTAGGAGCCAAAGCATGGTCCCAAGCTCCTGTTGAAGCAAACTGGACATTATATCACAGTTGTGACCGAGCTCTATCCATGGGCAGACACCCAGGGTCCCCATCACACCACAGATACCCTGTGGCAGGAACCCAGCAGCAATGCCTTGACTTCAGCGTGGGCAGAAAGCACATGAACCATGAGGCATAACAGCCTTAACCTCCACTCTCGGACCACTCTTCACTTTGCAGCATTGCTTGAGCCTCTGTGGACTTCAGTTCCTCACCTGTTGAGTGGGAATAATAAGAAATTTAGAGGATTAATTAAAGTTTTAAAATACACTGGTTGTATGGTAGAAGGACTACCCAAAGACAATAAATAACCACTGATTTCAGATACACGAAACCAGCTTGGCTGCTTAAAAAAAAAAAGCCTCTTCCTTCCCCCACTGCCATAATCTATTTCACCTTCCCCAATATAACAGCAACCAAAATTCAGCTTGCAACTCTCTCTGCATAGTTGTGACTCAGGAGCAGGGTATGAAGGAGTGATACCAACTGTATCCACGATGGTGTGTTTCCTTTGGGAAGAAGTGGCAACTTTTATGACTCTGGTTACAGCCTGCAGAGCTATAACTGAATGTGAAACATAATAAAAATCCCACAATGAAGTAATAAGGCAATTAATTTTATTTCATTGGTGGCTTGCCTAGCATTCAACTTCCTATGCAACACTCAGCCATGATTCTGTAGCCTGTGTAAATATAAAACAAAGAGACCAGGACACTGTCATTAACTTTACGTTAAGACCTAACAGAAAGCTACGACATGTACAAAGGCTCATTACCACTCATTAAAAATGCTTTGAGTTTAAAAGAGTGAAACAGAAGCTACGGGAAATTATCACAGGTCTCATCAGCTCGGGGTGTATTTAAAATACAGCGTGCAGCGAGGTGAACAGGTGCAGGCTAAAGCCCATGGCAGTGCAACCTAATCCTGCCTCTGCTTTTCTCCTGTGCCAGGGAGCAGAGACAGATGGTGCAGGGAGCTGCAGAGCTGCCTTTCCGTGATCTCCGCTGACAGGCAGCTGCCCAGCGCGGGAGGAATTCTCTCTCGGTCGCCACCAGTTGCACTGAATTCACTCCACCCCCTTCACAGCCTTGGGGGTTTAGCAGGACCCGAGAACCAAGCCTCGAGGTTTTTATTTGACCCTGACGCTCTTTCTTAAACACACGAGTCATTCCTGTTATACTTTTAATTAACTTAAAATGCATTATTTGGGTCTCTTAATATTCCTGCTGATTTAAAGAAAAATCCAATTAATGTTCAGCTTAAGTAGCTCCGAAGGCTCCCCAGCTCTCATCTACCTGGAAGGGATCCAATTAAAATGAGTCACTAGTCAAAATGGCAAACCACAATCATTTTTAAAGCCATTGTGCAATAGATATGTGACTACATATAAACCACACAATTACTGAATAAATCATGCAACACTTGTAAACCTAAAGCCTAAAACTCACTCAAAGTGCAGCCTCACTTCTCAACCAAAAGTATATTTAGAACTTACAGTGAATAATAAAAGTCACATTTCCTTTTGCAGGAGAAAATACAACCATGGAGTATATAAAACGTGTGTAATTTAGACCATAATATACAGCAGGGGTGTACATGCAGAAAAGTCCAAGAACTCTGCTGACTCTAGAGCACAGGGATCTCTGAGCCAACACAGATGCGAGCTGGTAAATCCGCACGACACAGAACTGCACAAACATGTCTCTTCTGCTTCCAGATCCAAGAAGAGTCACTGGCAACCGCTTCAAGGGTCCCTGCACCTGTGGTACATTTTAACCTGGAATCCTGGTGATCCACTTAAAAATTTTTCCTCTGTTAGTTATCACAAACCTTTAGAGAGCATTATTAATCTCTCTCACTCTCACACACACCCATCACTAGATAAAGTCTTTTGTTTAATTTCAATTTACTTGCTTCAAAAATCCTAAATTTTCCATTTCTAGTTCTGAAAGGATTCTATTCACCTGTGGAAAATAAACAGGTATTAGTAAATCATTGCTGAGTGGGAGCCTAAATTAAAAACTGAGACAGGCCAACATTTCAGATTATCGTTTTTTAAATGAGCTCTAACTCAAACATAATTCAATTGATATTCTTGACTTCTGCAGAAAATTATCCCCCTCTCTGCCACCTGTCAAATGAGCTTTTCCTAACCAAAGCAACGGGAACACTGAGTACTTAGTCCGAGCACAGCAAGGTAATACTTTTTCAAAGGAACTTCAATATTTTTTAGCTTAATCTTATTGCCTTTGTAATGAAAATTCCCAATTTCCCCCTCACAGCAAAGTTAAATTTCCGCAGTAAAAAAAGGGATTCGAAACACGTGAGTGTAAGGAATGGCACACTCCTTTGGGGCAATCCATCCAGGGGTGGCTGGTCTCAGCGTGCCACCAAGGTGAAGCCAAGGAGCTGGTGGGACACCAGTGCAGAGGGATGTCTAAGGCAGCTGGGGGGACACCATGACCAGCACTGACCGCCGGCTGCCCTCTCTGGCTCCAGTCCAGCAACGTCTCCATCTCTGAGACAGGGAGACCTTATAAAATCCTGCACCCGCTTTCAGGGTCTGCTGTGGATCTGCAGAGCAAAGGACACTTTTCATGGAAGCTGCTGCAAATCCAGCTTATTTGGCACATGCAGAGTGCTCCATGAGCTTTAAAGTTCCTCTACCTCTGTCATTTTGTGGGAAAGATCTCCTTTAGATTAAAAATTGCACAGGAAAGCTCCCAAGAGATGATTTTGTCATATGATTTCCAGTGTCCTTCCTCTCTTCACATCTGTGAAATGAACAGAAAAATGCTAAGATTTTTCCATTTCCATTTGTGCATTACTTGAGGAGTGAAATACAAACATGTCCTGTCCTACAAAACTGAGAAAAACAGAGGCATGAGAATTTCCATTAGGGGAGAAGGAAGAGAAATTAAAATTACCAAGCACAGTAAAAATACCTTCACTTTTCTGTCTGGTTCTAACTGGGAGATGATGAGGGAGGTAGCAAAAGTGCAGCAGTTTTCACGAGAAAGTTTTCTCCCCGCCAGCCATCACACCACAGTGCCTGAGGTGCTGCAGTCTCTTTCTGATGTAAGCGGAGGGAAACGCTGGAGAAGTGCTGAAGTACCACAGGGTGCTAAGAGCTGATAAATGTCTTTCTAAACATAAGGGTATAAGCAAAAAAGGTCAAGTGCCAAGAAGCAGCAGTTTTCACCTGTAAGAAACAAGACATCTGAGCTTGGAGAGAAGGCCGGAGAAAAGGAGGACAAAAGTATCTAAAGCAGTTTGCACATCCCTGAAACAGATTAGAGATGTTAAACTATCATTATTTTCACTTCCTGAAACTGTGACTTCACATGATGCCAGCAGCTGCAGAGAGACAACGTGCACTGATGTGGGTTGCCATTTATGTCCCAAAATTAAAGGGTTTTTTTTAATTGCTTATGACTACCTCCTAAATAACTGATGTGTGGAAGATTTGTCAGGGGTTATATATCATTATTTATTAAATATTTGACATATACTAGTTGGCTGAGCTTTGCTTAGTAACACATAGCTAATAACGTGAAAATAATAAAAGGAAAACCATTACATCCTCTCCACGTAAACCCATTTTGCCTCTTCAATCCACTATGCCTGACCTTTTTTTCAGTCTGCTGGGTTTCCCTCTTCCACAACTGAGCATTAATCTTTCATTATAGTGCTTCCCTGAGTTGCCTGTTTGAGATGCGAGAGGCTCTCCAAGTCACAGCTCCCCACTATGGCCGGGCATTTCTTCATCCAGAGGACATGCTGGATTACTCTTTGAACATGGAATGGCTGCCCCTCTCAATGTCTCTTAACATATAGTATCTTACAGGATGTTTTTTTCCCTATAGCAGTTCACAGAGTGAGGTTCAGCAGAGCTGTAGAAGAAGGCAACAAGGAAGACAGTCACAGCCACCTGAAGTCAATGCCCTGCAATATCACAACATGTCCTGGGAGTTTCACTAATATTTGTGCATTGACCATCAGCCCAAAACTCAAATTAGCTTAACTAAAAGAAGGCTCCAGCCTGTAGGGCAGCAAAGTCCACCTGGGGACGCCAGGCTCAAGAGTTAGAGAAAAGGTTTCGCACAAGTCCTTCGGTTAGCCTGGGCAATTGCTGAATGTGGGTTAGTTGCACAGATCATCCACCAGGGAACAAAAGGATGACACAACCCAAGTCACGTGCGTTCTCAACAAGCAATCTGAGATTCATCAGCAGGCAAATTACTCCCTGATGAAATACAGGAAGAAGAACTGCATTTAACAAATAGATGTTTAGAATTTGCTCACTGACTCGCCACATGTTATCATGCACAGACATAGAAGGAAAAGGCATCAATAAGTTATACACTGTAAAATTACCTATTAGTTTTCTGGCATGTGCCTTTTTACATGCACTTCTCTGGCTATATGAAAAAATATTTAGGGATTTGGGAAAGCAATCTGTCCTTATTACAGCCCTTCTTCCTTCTCTGTTACAGGAATGACGTGCCAAGCTCGAAGTTCTTATGTCACCAGTGAGATCCTGTGGGGTTATCGTTTCACCCCTGTCCTCACGCTGGAGGATGGATTTTATGAAGTTGACTACAACAGTTTCCACGAAACATATGAGACCAACACACCAGTTTACAGTGCCAAAGAACTGGCAGAGATGGCCAGCCGAGCAGAACTGCCCCTGACGTGGTCCGTTTCCAGCAAGTTAGACCAGCACGCTGAACTGGAAACTGAAGAGGAGGAAAAGAACCAGGAAGACCAAAACGAAAGAAATGGTGATGTGGCAAACTTAGAGAATGAGTCCAAAGTTTAGGAAGACCAGAGGGATAAGGACCATGCAACCTTCTTTCTCTTCTCCCTCTTTGCTCCCCTTTTCTTTCTGTCCCTCCCACACACTTTTTTCTTCCTTGTAATTCTTAATTTTGGGAAAATAAATATTTAAGACGTGAAATATCAACCTGCACAATTTAAAATCAAGACATTCATAGACTAAGCAAAGACACAGGTTAAAGCTGCAATACCCATTTCTTATAACGGAATCTCTGGTCCCCACCCCAGTAACAACTACTGACTTCCTCTGCCTATGTCTGAGCTCAAACCTCCAGATTCGTCCAAATGAACAAATAAAAGCAACTGGGATATATAATTGGGATATTAAAAGGAAAGACTCATTCATGCTCATCAAGCAAATGGGCTTGGCTCCAGCTTTTATAAATTTCAAGACAGTTTCATAAACTGGATGACAAGCCTCCATAAAATGGACATTGCAGCTTTAAGGCAAAGGTGAGCAGAGGGTTCTGCAATCCAACAAGATACTGTACATATGCCTTATGTAATTACTTTCTCTTTACATTTAGTAATAAAGACAGCATGTACAAAAGTACTGTAGTAAAGAACTTCTAAATAATGTACATAGATGTGTAATTAATGTAGGTTTAGAAACAGAATTCTAGAAATATTGGGATGCAAAAACAAACTACCCATTAAGTAGGCATTTCTGTTCTAATACTTGGAGTGTAATATTGATTTTTTTTCCCCTTATATCTATGGCTCTTCTAGTGCATGACATTTTCTTCAGTGTACCAGACTGGCAGCTATTTAGAGTACCTCACTGTTTCCCAAACAGATCATTTTACTGACTCTAAAAAGCCATAAGTCTGGGAGAGGGCAGGGTAGAGAAATTGTAACGTAATTACTGACATACTGTGAAATTGTTTACGTATAAGGTAAACCATTCCTGGTTATTTCTTTGGCAGTTCAACCTAAACTTAGACTGCAGCAAACTCATGGCAAACAAGAATGTCCTGTGTACTCTTAACATAATAAGAATATTTCATGTTGAGGTATTTTCCTTTACGTGCAATATCTAAGGAAACTTCTCCCTTCTCCCCATCCAAACCGTTGGGTTAAAAGTGTGTGGTTTGCTACATAAACAGCACAAGCCATTGAAAACCAAATGTTGTATCACGGTAAGTAGACTTTACCTACTCCGCTGGGAAAGAAATAGCTGGATTTCACCTGAAGCTGTAATCAGTGACATTCACTTGTTAGCAGCACTGGTACTTTGTTGGCCCTGCAGAGTCACAAAACACGTGACATCCCTGGGTATGCTCCAGCCAGGTTTCTCAGCTAAACACGTGGTTCCTGCCATCTTTACTCAGGAGAGCAGTTCCCTAACTATTTTCTTACCTTAGGTTAGCTCCTTGGCTGTTGCAAATCATTGTAAATCCTGTACGTAAACCCTGACCTAACAACTTTAAAATTAACAGGACAGTGATATTTTACGTAGCTTACACTGCAAAACTCACATTAGTAGGGGAGCGGATTTGTGTTGTTATAAAATTTCATGGCCATGCTCTGTACGGGGCTGCTCACACAGCACAGTGTTGCCCAGTGCTAAGGACTGCTCGGGCAGGCCCAGCACGCATAAAATACTACCTGTTCAAAAGAGATTGTGTTGCTCGCCGTGAGCTTTTCACCGTGGGCCCACGAGGAACAGCATGTCTGTCAGCAAAGGAAAACAAGCTGCAGCCTTAATTTTGTTTTATGCCTGCCTATTCTGGACAGGAAGAATACACTGAAGAGAATCCAATGTATTTTTGTACAGAAACATTTACATTAAAATAGAAGAGAAAAAAGAAAACCTCAGGAGACACTTAGTGGGCAGGTGGAAGTTTTGCACTGTGATATAGCTTTCACATGAATTTCACACCTATTTTCTACTTTTTGCCGAAACAGCAGCCCCTTGCTAATTTTCACCGAGTGTGGCTAATCAGTGGGGTTTTTGCAGGTCCTCTAGCTGTGCTGAATATCAAGGCGGGAAGCGTAAGGTGTGGGGAAAAAGGTTTGCACGCCAGGGCCTGACAGATTGAACTGGCTGAAAGGTGTCTTCTGCTTCAGCTCCACACACTTTTCTAAAAGGCTTTCTCAAAGCAGCACGGTGTAAGTAATGGTGCAGCATATGGATTTTGGTTCCCTCCACCTGGATGGCTGATTTTAGCAACTAAGTAAAGGTTACCTACACTTAACTTTTGTGAAATGAAACTCGTTTGGCTACAGACCTTTGAAAATAGCCTGTTGTTCTTGGCCTTCTGCCACAGCACCAGAGGTGGCCGAGGACTCCAGTTCATGCACCACAACACATCCATGAGGCTACTCGTGAGACCCAAAGGGGTGAGGAGCACTTTTTAAGGGAAGGATCGCTCCAGAGCTCCTCAGGATGACAGAGCCTTATACCAGAGAGCCCACGGGCAACGCTTGGTCAGGAGCAGAGCAGCCCACGTGTGCCGCTCTGTCGTCTGAGCAGAAAGTGCAGGAGCTGAAAGCAAAACATTCCTCTGAGGATAAACGTGCTTTTTACTCTTGTCATTTCCTGGGCCACTCTACAATCCATTGCTGCAGTTCAACAAAAGTTGGTGTTAATGAAAACAGCAGCTCAGGGCCCTAACTAAACTTTTTTGTGTCCTTTAGCACAAAAAAATAGACTTTACGCCACTGGGGCATGTGCATGTGTAAGCTATATTTTTGTGAATAGGGCACTTTAAGCTTAAGGTGTGTGTGTTTGTCTCTTTCTTTCTCTCTCCCCCTGTATTTTATTGTCTTTAGTATTAATGTAGTATGGACTGTAAAGTTTATGAAATCTCATTTTTGTAACATAAGCTTAAAAAAAAATAGAAGCCTCCAGAGCTTTCAACAGGAAGCTTCACATAAACTTTGTACTAGAATGTCCCTATCAAACACCTCTATTTTTCTACAATGATTGATTAAGCAGTTTAACAATGTATTTTGTGTCAAATGATTTCAACTGAACTGGTAAAAAGACAATTAAGAATTGAATGCTGTTCATTAACAATGGATTTTCAAGCCGTATATACCGAGTGGTGTGTTCATTATTAGAGTAAATATCTTATCTTGAAAACTTATCTCCTAGTCCTAAACAAGATACTTGGAAATATCAGGGCCCTGAAGGCATATTGTTGACAAATCACATTTAAGGAACATGAATAATGTAATATTTTTATATAATTGACTACATAATTAATCAAGATCCATTACATCTCTATATATTTCACTAATATATTTTGAGGTCATTTTCTTAGAGTATCTTGTGATTTTCAGGAGCAAGAGAATTTTGAGAGATAAATGAGAGTTTGCAGTAATCCCTTGCAGTGTTCATTTTGTTCTTCTTCAATGGATAGAATTGCCACAGAGATACTTTCATGCACACTGTTATGCAATCCTCTCTCTCCCAATCTTTCTCTTGCCTTTTTTTTTTTTTTTTTTTTTTTTTTTTTTTTAAGACAGCATACTTAAGGTTTCTTCCTCCAGTTTCCAAACCAGATCTTTCTGCTGGTGATAGTAGACACAGACATATCACTTTTAATGGAGCAGCTCAAATTTGTAGCAGGTGAGAATTTGACCTTCTGCAAATGCTTCAACTTCTGGCTATTTAGCAATAAATACCATCTTAACAGCATTAAAATTATTTTGAAATAATTTTTAAAATTTAACATCACAAAAATGCAAAAATTCTCTTAGAGGAATATGACAGTTCTGATCTAGAACTTTGTCCTACAAAACCATGGGCATTGGTGCTGATGTGAGCCATCCCAATAAATTTAACTTCTGTGATCACAGTCACATACTTGGTTTTACGAAAGGCCTTTGTGCAAGTTGGAGGTATCTACACCTGCCGCATCCGCAGGATGAATTGCACAGCCCCACGTTAGAGGTCTGAGCATCTTCCACCATGGAGAGAAAGCAGGAGGGGTGTCAGAGAAGGGTCCCCAGCGAGCAGTTGTTGAACTAGGTGGATCGAAAATGCAAGACAGATGGTTTGAAGGTAACTTCAAGACAGGCTCTGGCTTTACATATCTAACTCTGGTACACAGAGGCACCCAATTAGTTTGGCATCCCCCATATTCCTCCACTGGAGTTAAATACTACATTCAAGTCTTTCAAAAACGAGGAAGGAATCTCTTTTCTCTTCTCAACCACAGGGCAGAAGTTCCCATTTCCCTCAATTGCATGGTATTTACACTACTTAGGAGGAGATGGGAGACCTTGTATTCAGTGTTCTCTTCAGCCCAGGGAGGTTCAAAGCCACATCCCACTTCTCCCAAGATATTAACCCAGCCATAACACCATTGGGGCCCCAACCATTATGCCAAAATCAGACAAGCTCTTGAATTCTCCCACTAGCCCAAAGAAACTTTAAATCCTTAAATCACTTAGATGTGATGCATTTTTAACAGAAGAATGGAAAATTCCTCATTCCTTCCATCCATAATAGCCTATATCCTATTGATTGGGGCACTCTCTTGCTATGTGGCAGGTATGGGTGCAAAACATCTGAGGCTGAAAAAGGCACAGATTTCAAGTTTCTCACATCCTGGACAAGCACTTTCAGCAGTCAGCTGCAAAGGTGTATCACCATGTCTTTTGCTTATCTTTCTGAATGGAAGTAGCTACTGTGTCTCCTAGGGAATTGATTCCTGTAAGGTTTGGGCTTGATGTGCTTTGAACACATCTGCCAAAGCAACCTTCCTGGGATGTATAGGTGGAGCAACGCCAAGTCATTTTATCTCGCTCCAGCTTCTCTGTGAGATAGGTACAGAGCTGCCCAGACCTGACAGGACAGATGTTTGCACCCAGAAATACTTCCTGGAAGACGTAAGGGGTTTCTGGGACTTACATCTTTTGTAGATTTGAATTGAAGGAAAATTTACACCACCTGCTTCAGATATTTAATACAGATGTCAATCAGAGCATAACTTGCCCATGTGGTGATGGGAGAGTCAAGCACCCCAGGGTAGGACATTTCTTAGTAGCTAAAGGCAGAGGTTCTGAATGTGAAACAAGATCAACTTTTTACTATTACTGTACTTTCCATCTATCAAAATAACTGTGTTTTCAAAGTATCAGCCACCTTGACAATGACTTTACCTCACTCAAATACTGTTTAGGCTATAAATCTGGCATGACAAAACAACTAAAGTTGACTTACCTTACACTCTTGTTCACAGAATCACAGAATCGCTGAGGTTGGAAGGGACCTCTGGAGATCATCTAGTCCAACCCCCCTGCTCAAGCAGGGTCACCTAGAGCACATTGCACAGGATCGCATCCAGGCGGGTTTTGAATATCTCCAGAGAAGGAGACTCCACAGCCTCTCTGGGCAACCTGGTCCAGTGCTCTGTCACCCTCACAGTGAAAAAGTATTTCCTCATGTTCAGATGTTCCTTCTACAGCATTCACTTGTAAAGCACACATAGATTTGGGCTTTGTGCTGTTAATAATTCTTAAAGACAAGATCTGAAAGCTATTTATTATTCATATTAAATGATGCTTTTTTATGCTTCCTGAGTAAATTTTAAACATCTTGTATTTGGTTTTTTGGGGGGAAGGGAGGGGAGTTGTTAGACATTCTAGAGCACATTTTATTCAGTGTATTTAGTTCAAGATCACTTCCACCCATTTCCATTTTTTCAGCTCCCCTGGATTTCTAAAAATCATAATGTAGTGGTAATTTCAGTATTATGGAGTATTTATTCTGCCACTTGCCACTCTTCCATTTATTTATTATATACTGATACTCTAATATACTTTCATGTTGATAGACTACAGACATCATATCCAGAGATAATCTTCTAAAAAGATCTAAATATCTTGCTATTTCATCTCCAGTGTGAAATCCGTTTCCTTTTTTAAGCAAATTCACAAGTATAAACCACATTTCTTCCCTCATCCTCCCTAACCTGTGTATTATCTGCACAGAATAAAAACCCAAGAGTTTCAAGTTATACCAAATGCTTTGAATTTTTTTCTCAGAGGGCAGGCCTGGGGATAGACCTCCCCAATCTTTTTTTTTTTTTTTTCTAAATCAAAGGCAGCAGCCAGGAGCCCCCAACTCACAGCTGCAGCTCATGGGCAATCCTCTGAAAGCTGAGAGTACCATCCTGCTAAAAGCTGTCTTTGCAGTCTTCATCAGCGAGGCTTCTAACTCATACAGCTCTTTCCCCTCAAATGATTATAGGCTTCATTAGCAATCACTCACACCAACTTTTCTGGATGGTTCCACCCAGACGAACTGATGGGGAACTGTTACTCCACAACACTTACCCACACACTTTCCACAGCCTGTTAGACTGGAGTCTTCATGGACTTTTTCCAGCTAATGGAAAGGAGAGTACCTAGCACATAGACAACAATCCTCACATCCACCCTCCCTTGCCTCTTCCCCACCATCAGGACCATGAGGACCTAAATTCCTCACTGATACATCCATATTAAAGGACGTGTGATGTGGTGCTTCAGACAGTCATGTTCTAGCTCAGGAATGACAGTAATGTGATGTTTGATCCACCTGGCACGTGCAGCACATCACAGCCAGCCCTTCTGCTGAGGTGAGGAAATGGAGCGGGAATATTGCATCATTAGCAAAGCTCTTTAGATGCATGAGAAATCTTCCCAAGAACATAACTCTAATCAAATTAAAGTCAAAGTAAAAAATACCCTTTTCAAAAAAAAAAAAAAATCTCTTAATGTGAAATCTCTAATTTGAAAATACCAGTAAATCTGGGGGTAGGGAACCGAAACTGTTAAGACTTTTAAGTCATTGGAATGAATCTTGTTCAGGCCATGATGAAAGTTATTTCCTTTTGACAGCAACAATTGGCTTATATGGAGGGGACGCTGGAGCTAACCTCCTAAATCTCTATTTGTGATTTTCAGAACTGCTGAACGTGTAACAGTTCTTACTAAAATCAGTGGGAATTAGCAGGCATTCTCCACAAAAGAGACCATCTGCTGAGGTCACTACAGAAGACCTTCGTGCTCCTTTTTTCTCCAGTTTTTAAATTCTCTTCGTGAGATGATGGAATCAGGCCTCCGCCTCACCGCAATGCCATCAGTGTCAAATACATGCTAAAGTCTTAAAGAAGCCAAAGGAGAGTATTCACATACTTGAGTACTGCAGTAGGTTTTAGGCACACATTTTCGCATATGTAGGCACTAGTGAACACTGAAGGCACTGTCAAATGTGCTAAAGACTATCAAAGGAGAGAGAAAGTGGATTCGACTCTCTCAAAGGCAATTTATCTGAAATGGGGTTAAGGCACAGCAGTGGGGCAAGAAAAGGAACCTGCACAGCTTGCTGCAGCTGCACTAGTGCTGTATCTTCTGTAGGGAAAAAAGTAAGGCTTCACTTAGCAGGCAAGCCAGCAATTCTCATCGATTGTAAGCTCATTACCTCAAACACAGGAAAACAAGATAACCCACTTTCTAATCAAGAGGTAAAATGGTTCATAACAAACACACAAGATTCCTGGAAAGGAAAAGGAAGGAATTCAAATAAGTATATAATCATACAGATGAAACCAAAAAAAAGTTTTGGCCAAAGGACAGAGCCACTGAAATCAAGAGTTCAAAGCTAAGCAGGTGCTGCTAGACTTTTTTTTTTTTTTTTTTTTTTTTTTACTTTTTATACACGTTTCATCTCCTTGACATGCAGAAAATTATTATCAATAAATACAATAAAGCAAAGCATAATCAAGTCATTGCTTGAAAAACTTGACATTTAAATCACATTTTAGCACTTTTTTTTCCTGAGAGATGTGTTAAAGTCATACTAACAAGAGATGGTATTGCTTATAAATGGACTGAATTTGAAAGAAAGAGCGAAAACGTTCCTGTTAAAATATCATTGTGCACCTTCAATTTAGGGCCTTTTTCCCCTAATGGCAAGCAAGAAATTAGGTGTCTACTACTACCTACACTACTGATTGTACAAAAGCTTTTATCCTTTGAGAGATATGAATTACATGAATTCAAAATGAACTTGATGAAAAATCTCAGCAAGATCACCTAACATCACAACTAATAAATGTAAAAGGAGTCAAACTTCTGCTTAGCCTCATTTCCCAGAGAAGAAACAACTTTCTCTAAAGGAAAAAAATGTCAGAAGAAGGAAAAACATAGATTTTTTTCTTTTTCCTGAGAAATTGCAGAGGAAAATGCAGTTTTATATCATTAACTTATATAAGAATTTTCTTTTTCAATGACAGCACTTGCTCTCTCTTTGTAGCAGCACTCTGATTTGCCGAATAGTTGCATGGCCATAAAAATAGGACGTTTCAAAGGGAACTTTAGTTTCATAAAGAAAGAATTTAGCTTGTTGCTTCATTATTAATTACTGAGTAATCTGTGGATTAGTACTGATAATTACTACTACATCAATATAGTGAACTGCTTCAGAGAAAAAATACACAAAAATTAAAATATATCACTTGACAAATCTGAAGGGAACATTTCCAAAATAGCATAATGAAGCATTCTGATGTTACAAGAAAATGTTCAATTCTACTGGAGTTTTCCTTGAAGGATGTTGAAATATCTATTTTTGCTCATCTTTGCAGAAAATGAACAAATTCACACCATCAAATTAATGTCAGTTTACCTACAGTAAAAATGAATAGGTTTTTTTTTTTTTTTTTAAACACACTGCAGAAGATGTCTAATATTGCAGGGATCTGCCACCAAACTCACCCTTAGAATATGAGTCAGTTATTGTCACAACTCTGATTACAGCTAAAATTAAACTATTTTCAATATGACATTCTGAGCATTTTCACAAAAACGGACTTGTGAAGGGTTTGAACCAAAATGTCAATGACCCACTTGGGATTTGGGAAATGCAGACTGAAGTTCCTTCTGTAACTGACTCAGACCCAATTTTTTAATCTCAGATCATCTTAAATAAGGAATTGCAAATGCTCAAACCAGATCTTCTGCCTCCTCTGGCAGCTTTCTACCCACCAGGTTATAAATTATCAGTCAATCTGTTGCCATCTCTGAAGAGCTGCCCCAAAAAAAAGCAAGTTAAATTGAAAAATTCTGAGCAGATCTACCAAAAGTTTCATAATAATATGCAAAGACTTTCTCTAACCACTGTTTAAAACTGGAGCCATGCCAATAAAGACTGAAAGGCAATCTTTCCACCTGGAATGAGTGGATAGCAGTCAAAGCAATGAATGATAGAAACATCACCATAACTGACAGCTTGTGAGCGGTGAGAGAAAGGAGAAGGTTTGTATGAGTACTGAGACAGACGGACTTGCATCTTCTAGCGATGGCTTTTCAGAGTCACATCTGAAATACTGAGGAAGCACCAAGGTACTGCTTTTTTGCCTTCTGGCTGTTCTGGGATAAAAGAATTTTGGTCTCCGCTGTTACTGCTCTTTTCCATTCCCACCCATCCTTTATCCTTTTCTCAAGGAGAACAGTCATTTTTGATAGCAAAGCTAAGTGGCTTTTGAATGTGCATCCCCCCCAAAAAAAGGACAAAAATAGGCTTGGTCCCTTTTCTCCAAATGACCTTCTGAATATCCAACTAACTAGCATACTTTTTTAAAAAAAGAAAAAACTTAACCTGGTAATTGTGCTATATTGCTCTTGATAAAAAATGTGAGAAGTCTTCTTTTCCTACAGAAGGAGCACCCTATTGATTGCGAATGCTGCAACCTTAGAGCACCTTAGAGAAAGCTCCTATAAGCCTCAGCAATAGTTAAAAATTTCTTGTCCAGATTTTTTTTTGACATTTCAACTAACTAATATCAAATAATCAAAACTCTTCTTGGAAGCCCTGGATAGACAGAGTTCTCAAAACAGTGAAAATTTTCCTCTAGACTTGCTGGTCCTTCAGTAATCTGCACTGCAGGCAGACAGCTGGCTGACAAGCCCTCAAAGTTGCCTTACTGTTAAGTTTTACACATGACACAAAACAAACTTTAAATGCTTACGGTAAGGACAAAAGCAAACACTTCCAAAATGATGTGCCTAAAAAAAACTTCATGGTATTAATCAACAATGTCCACTTGACACACTAAAAAGCCTACAATCACTTTTCTGTTATTTAGGTTCCACATTTTTCAGAAATTAACTAAAACTTAATTTTGAATCTGAAGATGCTAAAGTGATTTAACTGCTAATCCAACCACCAAATGACAATATTTTGAAGGTTTGCAGTTTCCTGTAAGTAACATTGCATTTTGGTATCACAGCTGGAATTAGAGCTCGAGAGACAATCATTTAATTCAGCAAATGGACAACTATAAATTAAAGCAACTAGGCTGAGATAAAGACAACTGAAGATTTTTGATCTTAGTTTAGAAACTGCTTTAACAGTAGTAACAAATACCAATTTTTTCAAAAACTCAAGTCTGCTGTATCATTCCCAGCAGAGTAAGAAATAATAGTCACAATCACAATTTTGGTCTCATGATGTTGGTGAAAATTTCATTCAGTTAAAAGTGAAATCTTTCCCACACCTCCTCATTTTAAGACATATTTGTAACTCTCCAAAGCTTTTCACTCATCAGCAGAACTGGTAAAGACCCTTTTTCCAAATCACTGCAAGACACAGTCCACTATCATTCTATTCAAATATCAAACAAATTTTGTCTGCATTTCTACATAGATCTCGGAAGCTGGTTATTATACAATTAGATTAGCAAATGAGGAAATTGAATTTGCCCTAAAACACATATGTTGAATTTTATGAATAATTTAGTAAAACTGCACATACACACACATAAATCATCTTAGTAAATAAGAAGGAATCAGAAAAAGACTTCTGTGGAAGGTGCAATTACCTACTTGCTCTCTTAGCAGTGTCTATATCATTATTCCATCAGATAAGAGGAGAAAATATGAGGTAGGTATGCAAAAGTAATAGTTTGGCTCACAAAAGCACTGAAAGTAGGCTTGTATTTCCCTAGATACAATCTCAATATGCCTGTAAAGGGGTAATGGTGAAAGTATTATTAAAAAGGCACAAAAACCCATGTATTTAGACAACTTAATTCTTAAATAAAAAATATATGAAAGTTGTTCCAGGAGAAGTGTTTACCTACTTAAAAAAAGAGATTTCCTCATTTGAGTAATAAATAAATTCTTTCTTCTGGAACAAGAAACAACTTTAGACATTGTCTTGATTTAATTTGCCTGCATTTAATCCACTAAAATACTAGTGTGCTATTAACAGAATGGACTACTTTTGTGTAGAAGGGGCCACTGATACTAATTTAGAATTAAGATCTACTTTCCTTAGCTCATGGCCAAGAATTCAAACTGTGATTTTTGCTTCTTTGGTTTTCCAGAATATTTTTATACAGTTCTAGGACCCAGGGGAAGAAAATACACGCACGCATTTTGAATGCTATTTTCACTGGGCTTTGACTCTTTGCAGTATTAATTAGACCTGGCGCGAGTGTGACTGGACCTGGGTTTTCTTCCCATTTCTGTCACAGAACAACCCGCCGCTTTGCAAGCTGGCCTTCCCCTGCAGGTGGTGTAGCTCCCGGGCTCTGCACTTCCGTGTCCTCGCAGGTGTGCGTGAACACCGATCTCATTTCGACCTCGAGCTTTAAAGTGAGCTGTAGCTGGGTGCTTTAATGGAGTCGCACGCGACTCACCTCGGCAAAAGGCAAACAAAAGTCCTTGCCCGTAGGCTGTGTTAACTCTCACTTTACTTGGCGATTGTGCTACTGGAGAACTGGCAAAATGCTGTCTGAATAAACATGCCTGATTTGCCAGTAATCGCCCCTTAATCTGGCATGCAAATACTAGTGGACCTGCAGCGTGTAAGACTTAAACACAAACTGCCCAACTGCAGAGGACTCCGTGAACGTGTTCAGGCAGGTGGTTTGCCCAGTACTCAGGCTGGCCATATAGGCATACAGCAGTCACCACTTTTATGGCAAACATGCAAAAAATTAGCCGAAAAACTGAAGATACCAATACTCGGTCACAGAAATTATCTGTCAGGAATCTATACACGGCCAGAATTGATGAGGTTTGTGTCTCGTGCTTCCAGATAGCATTTCTTCTCTGAACACAACTCTTCATTGTTAGCTATTGGGGTCCTACCATTTCGGATGAACACTGATCTTTTGCTGACTTAAAAAAAAAAAAAAAAAAAAACTGTCACTCTCCCTCTAATACTTAAGAATGTAAAAAAGTTTTTAAAAGTAAAAAGAAAAAAAAAGCTGTTACTGTTCCTCTAATACTTAAGAGTGCAGTAACTTTCTAGTAGACAAAATATAGTCTCTAAAGGTGTTTTTTGGATCATCCAGCATTACGAAACTCGTGTTCAACAGCATAAAAAATTACAAAATTTAAGATTTATAGTGATAAATATAATATTTATAAAATATAAGATTTATAAACTATAAAGTTTTAAAATGGTAAGATACCTTTCAATAGCTCTTATGCTCCTAAATCAGTAAGAACAGTTCCAAACATTTTCTTATCTGCAAGCTTCGTTATTATTACTAGGATACTAGAAATTAAACAATGATCTATTAGTTTATAGGACAACCGAATGAAGGTATTTACGACAGCTTATGTATCTGTGGAGTTGTGCTCTGATTTATGTGGGAGAAGCAGCCAATAAACTGCAAATATAGAATTTTAAATAAGGGGTTTTCCTAAGCAATGCTGGGTCTATGAGACACTTTGAAGTTTTTTTTCAGTATTTTCAGTTTCATGTGACACTTTTTCACATTATATCAAAATATATTCCTTTATACTTTATCTGAATGTTATGACACATGTAACAAAGTATAATCAGATTTCAAAATTAATAGATTTTTAAATGTTTTATATTTAAGCAAATTTCAATTTAATAGAATTCAGTTTTCTCAATGACAACTCAGCTTTCTATTCTGTACCCTGCCCCTTGTCTCATAAGTTATTTTGCTAGACCAAATTCTGAACCCCTATCGCACCACGTCCCACGGCAGATCTTGCTTCTCATTGTTCAAGTTCTTTAGAAAAAACTTTAGAAAAAAGCCCATACGCATTCACTCCAACTCAACCTTATTTGATCACTCCTTGGAGAGTGAAATAAACTGAATCCAATTAAAGCCATCTAAATTTCGAGCGAGTGCTATAAAATGATTCAGTGCAATCAAACTAATCTACTTTAAATTATACCTTTAGCTAATTTGGATTAACTTCCTGGTTAGAAAAGCCCCAGTTGTAAAACTAGAGACAACAGATAAATATGAATAGAAAGAGAAACAATGCAACATTACTGTTAAGTGAGGTAAGACTTCAATATCAGTGAACATGTAGGTTAATCGGTATTAAGGTTTTTGTAAGTATTACAAAAAGTAGAAGCTGCAAAGAGGAAATTAAAGCTATGCACAAAACCTTTGTGTTACAATTTATGGGGAGTTATTCTCAAATGAAAAGAAAAAACATAGAGAAGGCCAAAAGACTTTTGAAAATTTAACCTTAAATTTATAATAAAAAAAAAGTATTTAAATATACATTTAAATTACATTACTCTGTTTTAATGAAGTTGAGAATGACCCTAGGGACAGACATGGCAGCACTGGAATAGAGAAGTAGACGGCAGAGCTTTTCACATAGATGATTGCTGAATTTTTGTTTAAGAGACGAGACAGAAATAAGAATGGATAGGGACAAGAGAGTGGGTCCGAGGGCAAAGGTCTGTTAAACTCCCACAGAAATCCTGGAGGGACTGAGGTAAAACTTTGTAGAAGTGTTGAAGATGCATTTCTAGATACTCCAGAGATAGCAGGAGCCCCAGAAGAAGAAATCTAATGGAAGGGAGAATTCAAAAACATCATGGCTGGGTGTTTCAAAGGCCGTGATGAGGGGCTGTGAAGGCGGGATGCAGATGGGGTAACAGCTTCTGGGATCTCCCTAGAAAGCAATCTCCCAAAATCTCAGCAAGGGTGGTTCTGCCACAGTGGGAGGGTCAGAAGATTGACAGGACAGAAAGAGAAAAAATTTATGACCATAAAGAGTGCATTTACTGAGGTTAGAGATGAACAGGAGAAGGAAGATGGGGGAGAGCACTCATGCTGTGACAAAAAAAATCAAAAAACAGCAGTTAAGAAGAATAGAAGGAAAGATGGAACAGAAATGTGCCTAAGAGCAGGGACAGGAGCCCTTTCTGGGGCAAGGGGAAGAAGAAAAGCAAAGGTCTTTCCACTGTGGCCATATGCTGTTGCTTCTGTTCCCCAAAGTTCTGTCTTTTTTCATCTTTTTGCAAATGTTTAGTTCGTATTTCCTTACCGTATGACAGAGAAGTGGACTCCAAGGATAGCTTAATATCCCCTCTAAACTGAATACTCAAATTGAATGAATGGATTCAAATGTTTTACATAAATCATGAAAAAAAGTAGGTAAGAATTTAAGCAAATTAAATGAACTAAAACAAATAGAGAAGCAAAAAATAATCCTGGGAATGTGAATCATTACCAAGTCCCACAACTGACTTCTAATACACAGGTTTTTCTTAGGTTGGCAAATAACTGAAAAACAGTTCCTATGATTTTATTTTGTTATGGAAACAAAGAGGAAAAAAAGCATTATCCGTAATTCAATCCCATGCTGGCAATAAAGAACTGAATATATTCAGATATAGTTTTGTATCATGCCAATAGACAACTTTCACATTACATTAGATAACTTGTGTAAAGGACTAAGGATAACATAAAAACATGTGTTAAATCTTCAGAGAAAATTATTGCCTTGCACAAAACAGAAAAAACAGTTGCTGTTACACAAACCAATCAAGAATACACCCTCCAAACAACATGTATATTTTATTAGTGCAATGGTGTGCACTGATTATGCTGTTTGTGTTTTGATAAAATGTGCCAGAAGAAGAGCAAGAGGGTAACATTTTCATCTCAGGGGTTAATTTTGTGAAATTTTTAAATGAAAATTGAAGGTATCGTGACACCAGTTTGGGAAAATTTTAACTTGAAGCAAAGGAATGGAGCAGTGCACTTAAAGCCATGGGTGTGCACAAATATCTTTCCCAAATTAGAATCTATGAATGGTATAGGAGCTACTCAGCACATTGTAGGATCATTATTAAACCATTTGGTCTTGTAAATGACAGATCATTAAATTCCCCTTAGCATGGCGGGCTGTAAAGCTGTTATATTTACTCCTCATTGAACAATAATAACTAGGGCATGCGAGTTATTATAAGCATACCAGTCCAATTCCAGAGATGCACTTAACCCTCTATCTGTAGCTCTGTGTGTGTTGTTTAAGAGCATATCTGTGAGAGATCAGGCAGGAGAGCCACATCGCCCTCCAGGTGATGGCTGGTCACACACGAGGACCAGTAGCCATCAGCACAGCTGGCCAAACTCTCTCTAGCCTAACTTGCTTTGTTTGAAAGTTAACACAAACAAAAAGAAATATATCACTGGTTTACTAAGGGTCTTCTAGTTCTCACCAAATAGAAGCAAATACAAATACGTTCATATGAAATAATCCATTTAATAGCTTGTTTTCATTTTGCTTTGTTTTTGTCATGATACTATAATCCATGAAACTTCATGATGTCATTTAAATTTCTTGAGACTGTAGGTTACTTGAAAACTGAAGATCCAAGGGACATGCAGGAAAGCAGTGTTTGCTACTCTATGCCAACTACGTATACTATTATTGATTAACAATTTAACATAATGGCATCATATATTCTTATAGTAATCCTGAAAAGCAGGAGGGTTTTTGTTTTTGCTTTTTTTTATATAAATGTTTCTCTTACAAGCTACAAATCAGGTCAGAGCTGCTCAAACATGTACAGCTTCCTTTAACTTTTACTCTTAAGAAAAGAGGGAGCTATCAGTGAGCTCTTCATTCAGTTGTACTTGGTGAAGAAATGTTACCACTCAAGTAAAGCCTGCGCCTTACCTTTTCTGCTTAGCCTGCACTATTTTTTTTAACATATTCTTGTCCAGACTCAGTAACTGGAAAAAATGGTTCCTGCCCATTGCATATGATAATTGCGTCAGAACAGAAGATGGATGCCATGGGCATTTTCTTTTCTTTTCTTTTTTTAAGTTAGCCTAAATTCCTTACTTTCTTTGTCCACTCTACTTTCTTCTTTTCACATTCCTCTCCTGACTGATGTGTACAAGTGTTTCTGCTTTCCGTGCTATATCAAATGTAGTCTTCCTGTAGTTATCTGATACAGCAGTTCAGCTATTTCCGTAATGTTTTTCCTCTGGCATGGATTTTGGTTTATTCCAGAATTCTAACTTGCTTATGGATCCCTGGTGCTCCAGCTCTAGAAACTTTCATTTTATGTTCCATTACTCCACCAACTTGACTCAGAAACATCCCCTGCAAACATAACTTACTATTTTTACAAATCCTTTTAATAGCATTATGCTCTCAGATTTCTTCCATCGACTGCTGTGGGATTATTTCAATGTCCCACTATTATTAATAGCTGTTCATCCTTCATATCTCTTACCTCAAATTCACTTTCAGTTATTTCTGTGTTGACAGTTGCAGTCTCTGCATTTTATCTAGTCTACAGCATACATCTTTCCTTCCTTGAAATATGTTCTCCCAAAACATCTTAGTGTGGGTTAGAATTTCTGTCTTTCTCCTAGAAATACAGCACAATTTTCATCTTCATTGCTTTCTAGCAAAAGGCTTTTAAAATTCTTTAAAGAATGTCAAAATATCCATTTAGTTTTCTCAAGTGGAGAGGGTTTTTTTGATTTTTTTGCTCGCAATACACCTATACAAATTCCAGAGCTGCTCAACTCCCCAGTCCTTCACTGCTTTCCTCACTTCTTCGGCTGACAGAGGACTCTAAACGCCTGTTGGGTTGCGTACCTGAGACTAGCCACAAACTACATAGTGTTTCTTTCTCCCTGTTTCCAGAGCAAATGAAGAGAGGAGATTCAGGAGAACAAATACAATATTTTGCCTTATTTCCTATATCAGTTTGTGCCCCTAAGAAAAATTACTCAAGCTTCATGAAGCAATTGTAAGCAAACAAAAAGAAAGACACCAAAACGATTTAATACAAAACACTGCTTTATCACAGACTTTTGCAAGGTGAGCAGCCAAGAGACAGAAGTTAAGCAGCTTGTCTAAAGCTACCATGCCAATCTGTCACAGAGCTGGCTATAGACCCTAATTTTCAAGAATCGGCTTAGGGCCTTAACCTTTGCACCACCGCTACAGAGAGTAACCAGGGGTCCGCGTAGCTGCAGGGCAGGCGGGGAGGGGGCCGCCCACACGCCAAGTTACTTTCCCCTCACATGACCTGAGGGGCTTACAGCTCCAAACAGCCGTAATGGGAGAATGAAGAGGCTACCTGTCTGAAGATATTGCCTTCCCTCCCCCCTCAAACCTGTCCTTAAGAGATATCCTCTTTTTCTGTTAAATTGGTACTTGAGGGGAAATTGCATCAAACGCATGAGAAATGTACTAGATAAAAATATAGGCCTATTCAATAAATCATCTTCAGTGTACCGCACCAAAATAGATTTCATTAAAAATTCCCCTTAAGAGAGCATCTTGAATTTAATTTTAAAAATGAAGAATCAAACACTGATGCAGTTGTTTTAATTGGCTTTAACTTTTGCAGCCTGCAAAGTTTGATACCCTCTAGAATTTGGGTAGTTGGTACTTCTAAGCATAGTGTTAAAATTCGGTGAATGAAGAGAAGGGTTACAGGCCAACAAACACATACTGCCAAGTGAAACAGCTACGCCGTTCATGCTGCAAAATCAAACACACACAGAGCAGCAGTTGTAATTAGATGTGAGCAAACCACTTCAGATGTATTAAGAACCTGCCTTAAATCAAATATTTCTTAAGTGAGCTGTTTTACCGAGTTTGACTGAAATCTACTTCAGAGAATTATAAAGAGTTTGTTACCTTTTCAGGGTTTTTTTTTTTTTAAATTGGAAAAAACTAACCAGTAGAAAAGTGCATGCTTAGATCTACTTTTTCCTGGTTCTCCTATTACTCCTCCTAAATCCTTCTCTCTCTCATTTGGATTTTAAAACATGTCTTCTTGAACTCACAGCTGTGTGAGTTTGGCCAACATTCAAAAAAGGGACAAGGAGCTTTTTATGTAATACAAGTGAAGTAAAAAGATTCGGTGATGAAGGAGAAGCTCGCAGGACAGGCAGGCTTTGATAAAGCCCTTACATGGTCACAGATCTTCAGTATCTTGTCCCTAACTATAGCAAACACCAATGTTTCAAAGAGAGTAGCTACAGCAGAAAGCAATACAGGCAGCTTTCTGTACCAAGAAGAAGTAGGAATTTTTTTCCCTAACTTTCAGTAATTAGGACTGATTTATGCCTCTAAGGTTGAAGGTTCTTCCTTTTAAGTATCTGTTTTTCATTTTGACTAACCATCATCCAACATTTTCTTTTCAGTCCTTGGTTCCAATGAAAGTTACAGTAAAGAGTTATATTGGCTTAGCAGCACAAAGAATAGAAAAGCTTTGACTTTGCCACTTTCGATTTAACCAAGCAAAACAATTTCATGATATTTCACCTTACAAATAAAAAGGTAAATAGAAGGTTCACTGTGCCATGCTGAGGCATATTTTTATTCATCTGCATGCTTATTGCCCCTTCTTATTAACCAAACAGTCTGAGTCTTTTCAGTCTCCCTCCGTGAAAGCTTTTTAATTCTCTAATTCTCCTTCTCACTCCTCTCTGAATCCTTCCCCCAGATCTTCTTCCTGAGCTGCAGATACCCACCTGCACCCAGCAGGCCCCCCGATGAATTCCCCCGCTTGGTGAACTTCCACCCAAGCTTCTCACGGTTTTCATGAACTTTGCCCCGGGTTGCCATCCTGTGTCATCTACAGAATTTGCCATTGTGTTTCTCACCTTGTTTCCAAATCTCCAGCAAGGATTTAGATGCTAACCTTTCACATGCCACCCCAAATATTGCTATTGCTTTCATCTGCACAGCTCCAACTTTTATCCTCTAAAGCAGCATTCTACTGTCTCTCCCTGCCCCAGGCTCCCATGGCATCCCTCCTCAAGAAAGGAAACCAAATAAGCAGATGGTGCAAGATTGCTCATAATTCCTCTTATGAAAAGGGAATATCCCAAGAACCTTTTAAGGTAGCTCTGAGTCTTCTTTACATGGTCAGAGTTAGGCAAACAGAGCAGGAATCACCCAATTCCCTTTGCTTTCTAGACAATGGAGCAGAGCAAAAGGCCTACACTTCTCTGTCACAAATACTGCTTGTTTTCTTTGCATTTTAACAAAAACATGGTGCTTGTGGCTCAACTTTCTATTAATCGGAGAAGTTCAAAGCACTTTCATTATTATTCGCTCTATTACCAAACACTACAATTTGGTTTACCACTTACCTCCTCTCTCCATCAGTTTGGGTTTTGGTTTTTTTAACTGGTACCACACTCCATTTTCTTTCCTTGACTAACTGCACCTAGCATCAGCTACTCTCTGATACTTGAAAACTAATGAGCAGAAAAGAGAGAGGCAGGGGCATGGAGAGGGTTGAGCTCAGGACAGCACAAGTGCCCATGTACTGAGAAAAGAGGACATTTGCTCCTTTCTCTGAAGAAATGAGTAGGAAAGTGCATTTGTCTGGATGTCAAAGCTTGCTTTCTCATGACAATTCTATTAGAAACAAGATTTTTAGAATTTCTTATAGTAATCTTCGGATAGCTTCATGATAACAATTAGTACATAAGTAATTATTATCTTTATTTTCTCACTGTGATGAAATGGAGCGATTGTTATCAATGCAAAAATTACTTTCCAGGAATTACTTTTGCCTTTGCTTAACTTTTAACTCTACAGATTTGGGTGACAGACAACCACTTTTAGCGGTAATCTACAGAATTTCTAGAAATCCAACAGAAATGGCAAGCGTATACAAAGAGCAGCACATGCACAGGGAAGCCAGTGCACACAAGCAATCACAGCACATGCAATATGGTCAGTCTTTGCATAAGCAGCAGGTCTGATGCATTCTGGATGTCCCCAGCTTTACTGTGCGTGCAGAAATTAACTGCATGGTGCACATGCTGTGGAGCTGATGCTTCCTGCACTGCACATGTGATACACATGAAAGTAGAAACAACCTGTGCAAATGCAGTAAATCTGATCAGCTCAGCATGCACAACAGGTCACAGACACACATTACAACCTGCCTCACCTGACTCATTGCAAGCTACTTTGTGTTTGTTGTGCCAGACCATGTTGCATATAGTATACACAAGCTTTCAACTTCGTTCTGCAGCTGTAATACGACAGTGATGTTATTGGTCCCCACACATGTGTTAAATAAAAGCAGAAAACGGAAAAAAACAAACAAACAACAAAGCAAAATGCCTTGGGATCTTGTAGGTCCCAGTTTTGCTTTGTAGACCCATAATTATGCTGGGACTTTGATCAAAGCAGCAAATCCACTAATGAAAACCTTATGAAGAGTAAGATCAGAATGTATTATCCTGTCTGTGGCTGGCAACAATAACACAATCTGTACTTTCAGAAGCAGATTTTGCTGAATTGATCTGGTTGCATCAAGATTTGTCAGATCGCTGTAATGGACTCGACTCGAAGCTAGAGATAGAAGATGAGGCACAGCTCAGTGATATTAAGAGATCTTCATTCTTTGTAGGTTGTCATTGAAATCCAGTACTTTAAATAACCATCAAATAGAATCTGCTTGGAATCTACCCTTATTTTTGACAGTCTTTCTATGTGATTTAGGGTCAAGTCTGACATTTTTCACTACAGAGTCCACTGCAAAGCTTACTATTTACACAGTTTTTTGGCAACAGGGAGGGAAGACAGCATAATGTTAGATTGCTCTTAATTTCTTGTGATTGGCTGATATTTTTGCTTAAGAGAGGAGCAGCTGCTGCCTTTTTTCCATAAAGGATCATATTTTTTATTTTTGGCATAATTATGATCAGAAAATAATTCATAATCCCAAAATAATCTGCAGATAGAAAATAATGCACAACACGACTTTTGAATTTAGAATGAATTCTTATTTTAGAATAAATAGTGACACTAACCCATTGTGAACTAAGATTCAGTATTTTTAACAAGCTGCAGCCAGAACTTCTCTCAGTCCCTTGCAAAGCTGCTTGCTACATATTCAAAGACTCAAGCCTCTATTCTGACATCCACAATTCCTTTTCAGAAAAAAACCAATGAAACAAACTAATCGAGACAGGAAGGTTCCCCACAACATCTCTGTCCAACAATCAGTTGCAACAAAGACGGAAAACATGCACTTTATAAAACAATGGCCACCATGGGTTTTTATTTACTTAGCAAAATAAAATGTTACCTCAAAAGAATTGATAACAAATGGAATTTGGGACTGTGTTCATGCCTGTTTTTCTAACTTTAAAATTTGATGAATGATATACTTGTTCCTCTTTTGTCCTCCTAATTCTCATCCTGTCTCACCCCTGTCTGTCTGGAATTCTTAAGAAGTGGTTTAATGACTGTAATTATTCTTGGAAATTACAAATGAATTTAAAAAGAAACTATTTGTTTTGCTTAATAATCCAATTTTTCTAAAGACTGGTTGGAAGTACTTTGTACCATTTGAAGGATTCAAAATTTATTCTAGAATTCTTATTTTATTGTTTTTGCTGGCAATGATCTTGTCAAAAAGCAAAGTTGCTGGTGACAACAGCCATAAGAAAGGCCACCTTAAGAAATGTAAATCAATTTCTTGCTTGTAGTAGAGGTTTTAAAGACTAGAAAGGACTTTCACTCTTCAAGATAAAAGACTTTGTAAAGATACTGAATGGCTCCAACTGTCACGTTTATCTTATAGCAGGAGAGAAACTATTATTTTAGACTTCTTTTAGACTCCCTTCCACATGTGGTCACAGATAACACAGTGAGCTGTTATGGGCTCAACAGTTGTAAACCCAGAAGTACTGGCTTAAAATCTGTTTCTTCATTTAGAGCACTTCCTAACATATTTCTGGAGTATCTCACAAAAAACGCCAGCAGAAATACAAACTATATTATAAAGCTCCTCTGGAAAAGGTCCTGCAGTGTAGAACTGTTAGCTTTGATGGATAAACAGCTAAATTCCAGAGAATCTTACACCAGCAACAAAGTGCCTTCGCCTCGGCTCTCTGTCCCAACTCTGCCAGAGCTGGCACGGCAGAAGGGACCACGTGCCCGTGCCTCAGCCACTGTGGTTTACTCTCCAGCTCTTCCCTTAAGCAGGCCTGCATCAGCAGTATGAGCAAAGGTGCAAGCTTTGCTCTGGAGCAAACACCCCCTTTGCCCAGTTCTGCCCCAGGAGCAGTAACATCTGGCAGAGACACCTAGTTGGCAGCTGGAGGCGGCACCATCTTTAAATTGCTGTGACAAGACTCACCGGCAGACTTTGGTCAGAGCTCTTAGGTTTTCACACGCTGCCCCATCAGCACACTATGACTTTTATTTCCACAGGCTGAAGAAATCTCTTCACTAGGCTACCAAAGGGGTGTTTAATGCTGAAAGAAACCAATGGGGAGTCTCAAGAGAAGAGCCTTACCTCAAGAGGGCCCTTCTGCACCAGATGGAAGGATGCCAAGTGCGCCATGTCCTGCAGAGAAGATTCCCCCCAGAGCAGACATTGCAGGTAGCTGCCTTGCAAAAGGCCTTCAGAAAAACTTTCAGGACCTGTATGTGGGACAGGAGGGACCTCTGGGCTATAAAAGGGGTAAAGTTACAGCCCAGGGGGCTGCAGAGATCCTCAGCAGTGTCAGCTGGTTGGGAAGGGCCCTGAGGACCAGGTATCTGCCTGACCGCTCCTCCTGTAGTGATCGTTTTCAGGTATATCAGTCAGTCTCTTCACACTTTTTATCACGAGTTCATAATCTTGGACACAGGCAGTGTGGCACACACACAGTATCACAGTAACATGAAAGAGAGGCCACTAGATGGATAAGCTATAATGCAATTAATGATTAACTGCTTGATTTCTTCCTCCTTTCCTGTGCTGCCCTCAGAACTTTGGTTCCACAATGACTGATCCTTAAAAACGAAACTGGAGCACTCAGGTAAACGGGTTCACTGTCCCCTTCCACTTCTCGTCTTCTGCCAGAACTAGAAAATCTTGAGAAGAGGAATCCTTTGCAGAGAGGGAACAAAGTAGTGGACAGAGGGACTAGACAGACTTCCGAGGATTATAGTAACCAGGAGGAAGATGGGAATGCAGAAATATGATTGCAGTAGAGCACAGGTTTTTGGGGGAGGATCATGCTACAGTGCATTAAATTTTCTTTTCTGTGTAACCATCTTTGTTATCATTTTTAATCCATGAGGAGTTTTGTGTTTATAAGCAGCTACACAATGGGGAAAATTGTGCATCATAGTTAAAACAAAAAATATATTTATTTTCTTGTTTCACAACCAGGTCTTTCACTGTACAACTCAAAGAAGGTAAGAGTCAAATGCTACTTTCTGCTCATGGAAATTATTGCTTTACTCCCCACCCCAAAGTATGCCAGACTGTTTCACCAAAGCAACCTCTAGGTGGCACATTGGAGAAGATTAAAACAGCTATCAGAAAAGAAAAGCAAGGTTGTTTTAATAAAAATCTCTTCAAGTGCTAAATGGTAAATTGTCAGTATACAGTTATAAGTTACAGTCATATTAGCAATATGTGCTAAAAATGTGTTATATTTGATTTGGTTCTTCTAAATCAATAACTTCTGTTTAAAGAAACATTTTTAATATCTTTCTGAAACTACTTATAGGATTTAACCATTAAATACCCAACCGGTATTTGGATGAGAACAATATGCAGGCATCCCTTCCAGAGGCTGATCTCTAAAACCGTATGATCCCATTTCTGGATACTTTGGTCTTACAGCTGCTTTGCATGTGGTGTAAAGTAGCTAGAGTAAAGAACCTTGGCATAAGCAGCCTTTCACCATTACCAAGAAAAACCACTAAAAACATTTATTATTAGAAACATCAACATAAAGAAATAGTGAATAGGCAGATTCACTTTCAGAAAGACAAAGGCAAGATATGTTCACCTCCTGAGGGTACAGAAAGATGAGAGAGGAAAGAAAAATCTAAAATAAAATGGATTTACCATAGATGCCAAAAGCCTTTGATGAGAGATATAACGCATTTAAATCAATCAGAATAATGAGAACTGCATAAATCCCACAGGGACTTTTCATCAGTGTTTGTTAGAATGGAGCAGAGAATTCATTCCACCCGTGTTGAGGCCACTTTTGTGTCTGCTGCTCACAAACATCCAAGCAACCACATTACTTTCCACAGGTGCTCCTAGAAAGCAAGCTTTATGACCACGTGCTCAAGTATTCACACAAGGTGTGTGAATATTCATCTTATCAGGGATAATACCCTGTCGCTCATCAGGGATAGGGTTGCAGAGGCAGGACAGAAGTCTTCACGCGCCTCAAGTGGAGGCAAAGAGTGAAATCCTGTGCTGACATAGAGAAGGCAGGCACGACGGGGGGAGGAATAACACTGCTTCAAATCCCCTTACGAATTCATAGGCTCCCATGGACCTTCAAGGTTAAGCAAGCTGCAGTGATGTCTCTGTGCTGGTGGTGGGCCACAAAACTCTACATGATCTCGGCATCTCCCTTATTGCAGCAACACGCATTGCTGAAAGCTGTACTTTTCGTTGAAAGACTGAAACCAAGGGAGGATGGTGGAAGGCACAAAGCACCAGCAATACACAGACCACAAACCACAATTTGAACTAATACAGCCTTGCACTGTCGATTCATAATGTAAACATTAAAATTACCTTTAAAGTTATTCTACCAATATACCTAAATAACGGACTTTCTTAAGGCCATTACACTTCATTGGTAGATATCCCATCAGAAGAAAAACTGCAGGATAGTGTTGTAAGGTAGGTAAATATTCACTGGAAATATAACAGGATCCTCCAGTGTATTCTACCAGTAATTCAGATTATAAATCTAAACTTCAAGGGCAGAAAGCTAGAGTAATAATTCAACAACCACTTGGCAGTGCTCTCTTCCAGATAAACCCAACATAGCAAAACATAATAAAAAAAATGGTATTAGTTCAAAAATTAAAGTTGAAGTTCTCAAATTCATCTCATGTTTCCATCTCATGTTTCAAAAAGCCGTGGGAATCAGGTCCTAAATTTAGGTTTTTGATGATACTAGATCATATCATCTTTTGCCCCAAATCCCTATACTTTTTGCAGACTAGAAAAAGTGAATTTTGACTTACTGACAATAGTTAACTTTACAAATCTTTAAGCAGTTCACAGGCTTCCACAGGTTGAAAATTTTCCATTTTAAACACATTATCCGTAATGACAAGCCTCTCTTGCTCCTTGCCTTTTTTTTAGTAACAAGACAGACAATGAGAAAAATGGAGGACATTTAAAACAAAGTCATCCCTGTCCTGCTCCTTTCCCTTCGTTCTTTGCTCCTCCCTTTTGCAAGACTAAGAACTGATGAGTCTCAAGAATCAGGGTGGAGACAGGGTCTCACAGAGCTCCTTCTCCCTTGTACTTTCCCATTAATGTTTCTTCACATATCATTTCTCTCTTTTTGGAGTCTTTGCCTTTTTTCTACCCTGTTCTGTCTCAAATGCTTTCATTTTGTTGTAGTTCTGTGTGTGGCTTCCTACTTTCCCAGTAGTGTTGCCTATTTTTAAAATACAAATAATTCTTCCATTTTTCTTCATTTCAGGTTGCTTCTTTACTTCTTTGTATTTCTTACAGTTTTCCTTATTTCATGTCTCTCATGCTTCTTCCATTCAATTTATGGTTCAGATTCAAGCTTTTACTCTGAAACTGACACTAATATCATTCAAGGCCTATATCATGTTTATATTGATCCATTGCTTCCTATATGTATGTGTGTGTGTGTGTATATCTATATCTATATATATAATGCATAAACAAATACATCTTATGGCTGTTTCATTGCTGGCTACTTTTTGCAATTTGTCATAAAATCACCTGGAAGCCATGGCTTAATGCTTTTGTCCTTACTTTCCCATGAAGAAATTATAAACCTGAGAACATGACATCGGGGGTATTGTAGACACTGTGTGATGCTCAAATACCATGTTAACATGGTAAAAGCCTAGCAACCAGAGAACTGATGATAATATTGTGATGATAGACAACTAGCATGAGATTAATTTTTCAGTGTGTCCAAATATTTCTGCCTACCAAGGTATTATTTTATTTTTCAGCTAATAAATCACATTCCTACTACAATTACAGAAACAGCAGCAATACTGCAAGTTGTTGGTAAGTGTTTATGAAATGGACAGGACAGATTAGAGCCCCACATCTCTGAAATCTCAGGTGAATGCTTTACTTGAGGATGAAATGGTTCATTAACTATATCAGACCTTTACTCCCCATGTGTCACAATCTGCAAAATCTGTAATTATAAACATTACTGTTATGCAGCAAACTACAATATGCATTCTGACTCTGACGGAGTCAACCCCTTATTACAGTCCAGTTAGTGAAATGAACTTACCTGAAGAAAGAGAAAAACACGGCAATAGCTTTGAAATATCGAAGTGACAAAGTTGAAGTTTTCATTATTATCACACTTCATTTGTATCAGTGTGTTTTATTCTCTTTTCTGCATACTGAATCCCACTAGAGAGGTCAAGTGGACTGTTGATTACTGGAAACTTGAATGACAAATTCTTGAATGACAAATGACCAAAAAGGGCCCTTTCCTTGAAAAAGAGACGTTGTAGATTATCACGACAAATGGCACAGAAGGTGTTTTTGATGAGGTTACTGGACATATACTTCAGATTTCAGTTACGTGAGACAAACAAAGTCTATCTACAGTTAGATGTGGAAGGGAAGAATTTATTTTTGGTATATTAATTTCCCCTATTTTTTCTTTCTGCAAATAGAACTTCACACTTTGAGCAAGACAATTAGAGGGGTTTTGGTTAGTGTTTTTTTTGTTTGTTTGACATCAGAAGTAGAAAAGTTTCCAACATGCCTCCTGTTTTAAAAGTTTTTTTAAGGAAGGAATTTATGCTTGCATTCACACTTTCTTTGCCTGTGATAAATCATTGTCACAGACAAGCAAAAACACTTAACACCTGACGCATTATTCGGTGTGAGCTATAAATTTCCTGTTTTGGTGTCTTGTACTGAATTTATTTGGAAGGTTTGCACACTGGAATAACTGAGGGAACTTCTGCATGAATTGTACACCAGCAACAAAGCACACAACCTTAATTTCCAATACAGAGCAGCAAAGTTAAACTAGGTCTTGAAATTTTAAGTGGACTAGATGTTTCAGAATGATTTTTCCTTCTAAATTAGTGAGAAAGTCTCTGCAACAAACTCTATCTTCTCCCCTTTCCTCCCTCCTTCTCCTTCTACCCAACTCCTCTCCAAATTTGGGAGCTTATTTCCTTAGATATCTACTGAATTCTGTGCCAGTTAGATCAGACATTAGATGGCAGATGGGAATATAAACTATTTTATAAATTATAAAATAATTTTATTTAAGATTACTGTATCTCAAGTTATATCAGATATTAAACTATATTAAATTATTTCAATAAAACATCTTTTAAATATTCATCAGTAAACTCAGTAATTCTACCTATTAGTTTGATTGTAACCCATGCATTAAAAAAAAAAAAAATAGAGTGGGGTGGGAAGACAGGGATAGTTAGAAGGAGAAAATCCACAGACATTCGGGTTTGTATAAGAAGCCTCAACATCGAGGGTATATCTCACCTTCTGTAGACACAGCTAGTATCAATGCAGTAATTCCTATATATGAAAACGTATTTTATATGTAGTGTGTGTGTGTGYGYGTGTGTGTGTGTGTCAGAGAGAGAGAAAGAGAAAATGAATGAATATAAACACAAATACACACACACACATATCTAAAATAAAATGCAAATATTTGCCTAAAATTAAATAAAACCAAGTGATGTCCCCTAAAAAATTTAAGTAAAAGCTGAAGGCAACTGGTTTCATACTCTACTCACTACCTAAGCTATCTATGGTGTGTATTTGGCAGGGAATTCCAACAGGGTAAAAAAGATAGCAACAGCAGGGCCAAGTAGATGTCAGTTGACGTGCCTGAGAACTTTATCACCATGAAGGGGAAGAGAACTGACAAAAGAAGAAAGGTCACAGACCAGAATCCAGCATAGGATCATGCAAAATCTTGCAAGGCCATTACTATCTAGAGATGAGCAATTACATATGCCAATCTGAAATAAGACATGCCAAAATGTAGCATTAGACAGATATTGTAAGAAGCTGAATATCTAGAGGGAAAACTAAMCATATTAACAATGGCCCTGTGCACTAAAAGTACTATAAAACATGGAGGGGGCTTTTTGTTAGTTTTGTTTTCCCCTAATTGTTATTTTGGCAATGAGCAAAAAGCGATTTCTTAAAAGTTGCTTTGAAGATTAATAGGTTTTTTCCAGCTTCTTATTTAGAGTAAAAATAACAAAATTCATCCTAAAACAAAAAATAATAATTCTTTTTGGTTAATGAGACCAAAATCTATATTGACAAGAATTTATTCTATATAGTAGGTATGAAAAAAAATAGTTAACATATATATTTCATTTAAAGGAAATTTCTCTAAAACATAGGTAATGCCAACTGGAAACCAGAGAAAAAAGGTCCTGTCTTGCTGTTCCGTAAATTTAAAAAAGAGGGTGAAAGGGGGTGAAAAGAAAAGGGGCTGAAAAGAGAGAAAGCAAGGGAAAAGTCAAAGTGAAGGAAATGACAAGAAGAGAAGAAGGTACATTAAAGGAAGTGAAAGGAAGGAAAAAAGTGAGATAAAAGGGAAAGTGAAGAAAAATGAAAAAAGAGGAGTAGTGAACTGAAAGTCATGAAAAAACATGGAAAAAAGCACAAACAAAAGGTGGAAGTAGTGAAAGAAGAAGTAGTGAAAGAAGAAGTAGTGAAAGAAGAAGTAGTGAAAAGAAAGGACATGCGAATAAAAAAGACATGAGGGAAAAGATGTGAAAGAAGAGACAGGAAGAAAAGAAAACAAAAGAGTGAAACGACAGAGAAGTGAATGAAGTGAACAGAAGGAAAAAGGTGTAAAGAGAAAGAAAACAAGTGAAGAGAAAGAAAACAAGTGAAGAGAAAGAAAACAAGTGAAGAGAAAGAA